>NC_133335.1:100964657-101264657 GCF_042186555.1 Aquarana catesbeiana | reverse complement strand
AGAGAGCCCCTCCTCCAAATAAAAGAAAAGAAATGCTCATGAACACTCTTGGGATGTATGACATCATTTTGGCCTAGGCCAGAAACCAGGAAGCAACTGAAGAAATTTAAAAAATAATGTAAACAAGTAAATATAATATACCTTCCGATCTATTAACTAATGCTAGCAGCTTAGTTGGTTGAGTGAGTTTAGTTCCACTTCAAAGAAGCCTTTGTTCTGTACTCTACAGGAAAGTATGATTTTTGACTTACCAGTAAAATCTGTTTCCTGGAATACAAGAAATCTTTTTACAAATAAATATTTGAAAAGTGTGGCATGCATCTGTATTCAGCCCCTTTACTCTGATACCCCTGACTAAAATCTAGTGGAATCAATTGCCTTCAGAAGTCATTTAATTAGTTAATAGAGTCCACATGTGAGTCATTTAATCTCAGTATAAATACAGCTGTTCTGTGAGGCCTTCAGAGGTTTGTTGGAGAACCTTAGTGAACAAACAGCATTGTGAAGCCCAAGAAACACACCAGACAGGTCAGGGATAAAGCTGTGGAGAAGATTAAAGCAGAAAAAAATATCCCAAGCTTTGAACATCTCAGGGAGCACTGTTCAATCCATCAACTGCAAACCTCTAAACTGACAGGCTGGGCAAGGAGAGCAATAATCAGAGGAGCAGCCAAGAGGCCCATGGTAACTCAGGTAGGAGAACCTGTCCACAGGACAACTATTAGTCGTGCACTCCACAAATCTGGCCTTCATGGAAGAGTAGCAAGAAGAAAGCCTTTGTTGAAAGAGAGCCATAAGAAGTCCCATTTTCAGTTTGCGAGAAGCCATGTGGGGGACACAGCAAACGTGGAAAAAGGTGCTCTGGTCAGATGAAACAAAAATTTAACTTTTGGCCTAAAAGCAAAACGCTATGTGTGGTGGAAAACTAACACTGCGTATCACTCTGAACACACCATCCCCACCGAGAAACATGGTGGTGACAGCATCGTGTTGTGGGGATGCTTTTCTTCTGCAGGAACAGGGAAGCTGGTCAGATTTGATGGGAAGATGGATGGAGCCAAATACAGGCAATCTTAGAAGAAAACCTGTTAGTCTGAAAAAGACTTGAGACTGGGGCGGAGGTTCACCTTCAAGCAGGGCAACGACCCTAAACATATAGCCACAGAGGTGAGAAGTTGGGACTTTAAATGAGACACAAGTCTCCATCCCTATACATGCATACATAAAACAGGAAGGTTGGGACTTTGAATGAGGTGGGCAATTGAGGCCAGAGGGTCAGTCACCATTGCAAAAAAACAATTTTATTGATAAACAATAGCATAGTGACACAGTAACAGTCCCAGTGTGGGTAGACCGTCAGGTCATATACAATAACATCCTGATTGATACATTGTAAAACATAATGAATAAACCCCTAAAAAATGATGCAGGGCAGATAGTCCTTAAAAGGTGAAACATCCATTTAAAATGCACAGGGTCACAAAGTAGGTAAGTAGAAGCCTGTTGGTATGTAGACCTATTAAAAAAGGTAATGGTTTGGTGCACATCGTAGTCCCGACGCGTTTCGTGTATCAAACACTCTTCAGGGGCAGTTTTGCACCAAAGTCTAAAAAATGGGAAAGAGGGGGGTTCAATAAGTAAACTTCAAAAAATATTGTGAAAAGAAAACGTATGCATGTGGGGGAGGCAGCCACTAACCCCAAATGGATACTCACATGCTGAAGGGGTGTGTACTTAAAAGGGGTCCGCTGTCACAGGCCACCAAATGAGTCCGGTCCGGGAGCTGAGGGAGGAGCTCAAAGAGGGGAGGGGGCCAAACGCACACAAAAACCCCCATTGCAACGTATGTCCACACTGGTGATGAATGAGGGTGAAGGTTCTGTTGTGATAGAAATAGTATATGTAAGGTATAGCCCCAGGCTAAGTGGAGCCCCCAATCCCGGAAATATGTGCATCGTTAACCGTGAGGTATCCCCCTTACCTGTGGGTGGTAGGTAATGGCCAAATGTGTCTACCCAGGAATGGACGTGCTGCCCAAGGACAGGCAAGCACGGAATGAGGACCTTATGTGCAGCTAGTCTTGGCAGGAATGGTTTGTAAGTAAGTAATCCACTAGGACTGACCGGAAGGACTTAAAAGTAAAAAATATTTTGTTCCTCCATGGTATCAATAAAGGCTTTCATTACTGAAGAAGATTCAGCCCCATTAACCTTTTGAATACAGTCTCACAAAAAGATTTGAGGCAAGAGAAGGATAACCCAA
The DNA here is from genome assembly GCF_042186555.1 of Aquarana catesbeiana. Taxonomy (NCBI): domain Eukaryota; kingdom Metazoa; phylum Chordata; class Amphibia; order Anura; family Ranidae; genus Aquarana; species Aquarana catesbeiana. The sequence goes on along the minus strand of NC_133335.1, from coordinate 101,262,395 downwards.
TGTTGCAATTTCCACATCTCTTTTATATGGCGTACACACTGTCGAACTTTGTTAGGACATTCCGACAAGAAAATCCTAGGATTTTTTCCGACGGATGTTGGCTCAAACTTTTTTTGTCTACACACGGTCGCACAAAGTTGTCGGAATTTCCGATCGCCAACCACGCGGTCACGTACACCACGTACGACGAGACTAGAAAAGGCCGGTTCAGAACCAAGCACGGCACCCTTTGGGCTCTTTTGCTAATCTCGTGTTAGTAAAAGTTTGGTGAGAGACGATTCGCGCTTTTTCAGACTCGTGGCTTTCAGATCGTTTTCTGCCGTTCAGTTTGTGCTTGTGGGTTTGTATCTGCTCTTCAGTGCGTGCAGCAAGTTCCGCGTGACTTTAGGTAGTCATTGTATTCTTGTTCGTTCGTTACTGTTTTTCAGGTCGCTCTTCACAGGCCTTGCTGTTCTTCAGTGCGTTCTGTTACTTCGTTCTGAGCAGCCGACCGTTTTCTAGCCATGTTTCGTATGCGTACTCCTCGTAGAGTTCGTGCTGTGCGGGGGCTTGGTGTTGGGGTCCTGACCTTGACACAAGTCCAGTCCATGAACAGGGTGGGGAGGAGTTCATGGACCAAGAATTGGTTGCTTCAGCGTGACCAGTTCTCTCATATGCCTTTGCTCCGTGAGATCCGTGAGAATAATCCTGATGATTTCAGGAACTTTCTCAGGATGACGGACCCCGTGTTTCACTGTTTGTTGGCTTCACTGACCCCCTATATCAGCAGGCAGGATACCTGCATGAGGCAAGCCATTACTCCGGAGCAGAGGCTCGTCGCTACCCTGCGGTACTTGGCGACGGGGAGAAGCCTGCAGGACTTGAAGTTCTCGACAGGCATCTCCCCCCAGGCTCTGGGGATCATTATCCCAGAGACCTGTTCTGCCATCATCCAGGTCCTGCAGAAGGAGTATATGAAGGTAAGATTTTTATCCTTAAATATCACATTTTATTGTATTTAATGTTTGATAATATATTGTATTTCTTTCCTCATTCCCTAATTACCATGATTGTAATATGCTGTGAATGTTCCTTTGTCCTCATTCATGCAGGATTTTTATGTAATTATTATTTTAGGTCCTTCATACATATTTGCCCTTCAATAACCTCCCCAGCATGGTGTCTCCTGGCCCTATATTCACCTCATGTAGTCACTTAACAATGTATTTTTTCTGCTCCATAGTAGTGCTTTACCCCAAACACCCCCTAAAATGTTTGGAAATGTTATTTTTGATTTAAATTCAGGCAGAGTGCCAGAGGCTTTTTTTTGTGGTGTCCCCAAATAATTTTTAGTAACCCTCCCTTCCCCAACTGCTAAGTCAGCTGATCCCAATTCTCTATGTATCCTCAATCATCTATCTGCTGACTTTGCCAAACCCATACACACTATACCCACCTCTTTACTGGTCAGATGTATGGAGGAATTCCCCAAAGCATGTAGTGCAAGGGCCTGCCTGTATACTTTCCAATGGTACTGTTTAAAGTATTTGTGTCCTATTATTATCTTGACAGGTAATAGCAGAATGTCCAAATGTCCTCAAATGTGTACAATGTGTATTTATATCTTTGTATTCTGACACTGTCCAGTGGTCTGCCAATAGTGTAACTAAGGAGGGGCTGTTCCAAGTAATGCCCATTATTTAGGCATTCATCTCTCAATGAAGTGAAGAGGGTTACCTGTCCAAGATTTCCACACACCCCCTATAATGTTAGAAATGGCCCATGAGAGGGGGGGAGGGGGAATATGCTAGGTGTACCTTATACTTTGGCCTTGTTAAATTCCCCTTACTAAATGCTATCTGGAGGTTGCCCCATAATGTTTGTGTCTAATCTGCTTGCCATGTTTCTGTGAAAAAATAGTAATGTTTATTGTTTTTTCCTCAACAGTTTCCTTCCAAGCCACAGGAATGGCAGACTGTGGACTCCCACTTTGCCCAGCGGTGGGACTTTCCTAACTGCGGAGGGGCAATTGATGGGAAACACGTCCACATCGTCCCACCACCCAACTCGGGGTCGTACTTATATAATTACAAGGGGTTCAATAGTATAGTGATGTTGGCGGTGGTGTCGGCTAATTACGACTTCCTGTATGTGGACGTGGGGAAGAATGGCCGGATGTCCGATGGTGGAGTCATCGCCCAGACGGAGTTCTACAGGCGTCTCCAGAATGGCAGCTTGGACTTGCCAGCTCCAGAGTACAATGTTGAAGGACTCCCATTTGTGTTCGTTGCTGATGAAGCGTTTGCGCTGGGGGACCACCTGATGCGGCCATTCCCAATGAGGACCCTCACCCCGGAACAGAGGGTTTTTAATTACCGGCTGGCCAGAGCCCGAAGAGTGGTGGAGAACACATTTGGAATCATGGCCAGCCGGTTCCGCCTATTTCTGACACCCATCCATATGGCGGAGTATAAACTGAACCATATTATACTTGCGTGTTGTGTTCTCCATAACTTTTTAAGGAAACATTCGGCCAACTATGCTGGCTCAGTTGGGCCTGAGGCCGGAATCATACATCAAAACACACTGACGGCGCTTGAAAGTGGCCGTCCTGACTTGCCCTCCCCCAGTGCCCGTGATGTCCGGTTACGCTACCTGGAGTTCTTTGCGGGAGGGGGGCTATCAATATGCCAGACAATCTGTGAAGCCTTTTTATAATAATAAAAAAAAAAATTCTTTGTGGACATTTACTGCTTGTGTTTGTTTTAGCTGACCCTGACAGAAATGTTTTGAGTGCAGAAAATGGTGTGATTGTGTAACCTTATACAAAGCACTGTTGGCTGTTATTTACTAAATGCAAAAACACATTTCACTACAAGTGCACTTGCAACTGCACTGAAACTGCACTTGTAGTGCAAAGTGGATTTGCCCTTAGGAAATAACCCCCATTTTCTCAGAAAACAACAATTACATCACCCCAAAAGTGTTGTAGCGTTGAGACAATAATCCACACATTCTTGGTTAACAATCTTTTTAATACCTGCACAATCACATGTGCATTTACCAAAGGTTTTTCTAACAAACCAACATGTTTGTTGTATAACAATTTTTGTGGTGGCATTATCCAAAATCAAAATGTCCATTTTATAGAAAACAGGCCTGTGTAAAACCAACAAGAAAGACACAAATCTTGAACTTACAAACGTCACATTTGGTCGAATTTGAAGGCAATATCAGACATGAGTATTTAGGAACTGTGTTTGATATTGCGTTCAGATGGGGGGAAATCACCCCTGGAAAAGCCAAATTTGGAAGATGCACACAAATTTCCCAATGTCAACATGTGCGACCTGCCATCACGGGGGATCAAGGGACGTGTTTTGGGGGAGAAACCCCTTCCTCACCGCTACTTTATTATTGAGGAAGGGGTTGCACCCCCCAAAACGCCTCCATTGATCTCCCGTGATGGCAGATAGCACATGTTGGCACACTGTGTGCATCCTCCAAATTTGGCTTTGTCAAAAATCACAAAAAGATTTAGCACATTGTAGCACACAAAAGAAGAAATTGATTTGGAGGGGTTTTAAACCCGCCCCAAAACATCAATGATGTTTTTATATTTTGGAATAACTTCATTGATGTTTTGCTTGATGATTTCCAATTGTAAATTACACCCCATGATCTCACCGATCAGAATCTGGGCACTTTCGGATGTGAAAGGATCTGGATCCACAACATCACGATCACCTAAAAAGAGAGGAACCCCAAAATAAATTTGGTTAAAAAAAAATGCCGCCATCCATCTCTTATCTGAGCCTGTGGTTGCAGACACTCACCTGTTGTGGTGACTAGTTCCACCACGTCTTCATCCTCCTGCTTAGCTTGTGTTGGGGGGATTTCCCCTTCTTCCGGGGGGGGGGGGGGGGGGGCTCTGGTCTCCTCGGATGAGGGGTGTCCTCCGAGTCTTTTCTCCCCTATGTAAAACAAAAAAGGTATACTTAGCACACAGATATTTAATGTCAGAACTATAAAGATGAAACATTGCTTGGAAGTGGGGTACAATTGTCAATTTTAGCCGAGTTCCAAGATGTAGCTTTTTCAGTGTCCTTTGTCAAGCTGCAATACTTTACTTGTTTTGTACAAGCTTCACCGATGGAGACCCCCCTATAGTATACACTGGAGCACCTGTGTGGGGTCCCCTAATAAAAATGGTGTTCTGGGGTCCCACACTAGTGCTCCAGTGTCCAGATGTGTAAACAGCTGCTCAGTGTCCTCTCCTTACACAGAATCTAGTTTGCATTTCATTCTAGTAACAAAGCCATCTACACAACCCAATTCTTTGAAGACAAGTATAGGGCGTCAAAATGGTGGCCAAATGCATATGGGCGAAACAATGGTATTTTATAGTTGGAACGAAAAATGTTTGATCCGAACGAATAATGTGCCCATGAACATGAAAGTTGCCATTTTAAACTGTACAACAGTTCCTAAAAGCACATGGAGCAGCACGAACGTAATAAAGACAAAAAGAATAGGAACACAGCACAACTACTTACTTTTTTGCAGCACTCTCCGGATCTTTCTGTACTGCTCGTGTTCTCGTAATTTGAGGTCCGACCACCAGTTCCTGAGCTGATCTTTCGATCGTCGTACCCCGAAATTCCGGTGCAGACTCCTGACCACTTTCGCCATGATCTTGGCCTTTCGGATATTGGGGTTGGGGTAAGGCCCATACTTTCCATCATAGTCGGACTTCTTCAGGATGTCCACCATTTCCAACATCTCCCCAAAGGACATATTTGAGTCCTTAAATCTCCTTCTGGATCGGGACGTTTCAGGCTCCGGCCTTTCCTCCTCCTCCTCCTCGTTGCACGCACGCACCTGCTGTCTATCCGCCATGTGCTCTTCCCCCACTGCGCCGAACGAAAAGGGGCGGGGAATAGACTAGAAAGAACGTCGGGCGGGCGGAGTTATACGCATGCGCAGTGTGTATAAAGCGTAACACACGTGCGTATTACGTACGATCTGTGAGCGGAGGAAGGAGCATCGGAGACGCCGATTGTGATAACGAAGGTAAGATCTAAACTTGCGCCTATACTGCTTCGAAATGGGAGCCTATATTGTAACAAGATTAGGGGAGTTTTGCCTGACATTAGGGTTTGTCTTGTGTTGTGTCTTGCAGAGAAAATGGATCGGTTCAATGACCACAATTTCCTGCCCCTGTTCATAGACAAATACAGGGAGCTGCCCTGTCTGTGGCAAATGAGACACCCCCACTATAATCACAAACAGAAGAGGCAGGCAGCGCTGGAGAAACTGCTGGAGTTGGTGAAGCCGGTGGTCCCCACAGCAACCATCCCTTATTTAAAAGCCAAAATTGGTGGCCTGAGGAGCACTTATCTTAGGGAGCGCAAGAAGGTCACAGATTCCCAGAGGTCCGGAGCAGCAGCAGATGACGTTTATGTCCCCAGACTGTGGTACTATGAGAGACTGCGATTTCTGTCAGACCACACTGAAGTCAGGGATTCCCTCTCCACTCTTCCTTCCACCCCAGCTGAGGCTTTCGATGTCCAACCTGGGCCTTCCAGCCAGGAAGAAGTGGAGGAGCCCAGCTGGAGTCAGGTATAGCATTGTTCTACTGATTTCTGGTCAATAAAGAAATGATCTTGACTAGATGTTATTATTGATCACTAATTGCTGATTGAAAAAAGTGTTTTACATATCAATAGACAGTAGTGGGCACCCAAAATTGGGACAAGAATGAAAACTGCTGGGCTCAGAAGGATAGTCTGTTATATTTGTTAACATTCAATTTGCAGCAGTCAGGAGGTGAAAATTGTGTGTGATGAAGAAAAAACTAAAACTATGTCCCTTTTTCATACACAGGAAGACCTCAGCCAGGAGGAGGTTGTGGAATGTGGCAGTCAGGAGGAGGCGGGGATTAGTGGCAGCCAGGAGGAGGCGGGGCTAAGTGTCAGCCAAGAGAAGCCTGGGACCAGTCGCAGCCTGACTGAGTCTCAGGTCCCTCCCCTCCGCCTGCCATATAAACGAGCCAGGAAGGCCACTCCGAGTCCCATGCAGGATTCAGCGTTCAGGCTAATTCAGGAGGCTTCGGCGTCCCTCCGAGCCTTACCAACTCCTGAAGAGGCCTTTGCCTGCATGGCTGCCACCAAATTGCAGGGCATGCAGGAGGGTCAACGCAAGCTCTGTGAGGACCTGCTTTATAAAGTCCTACGTAAGGAGCTGAGTGGGGAACTAAAACCCAAGACCTACATGGTTGAGTTGGACCATCCTCCTCCTCCTCCTCCTGCTGCCACAACTCCAACCCCACAGCCACCGCGTGGAAGGAGGCGTGGAAAGAAGACCAAAGAGTGATGGCCCTGGGTTCAGTCTGGTCTGACAGAAGATGCAGTCTCTCGTATGACCACAGCCTGGGGACACAGATGTCATCTGCTGCTGTTCATGATCTCTGGGACTTCTGGACCAGACTGCACTCCCTTAGATAAGGACTCCTCAGGCCACCAATTTTGCTTAAAAATAGTTGATGTCTGCCCTGGGGGTACAAGGCTTCACCCACTTCTGCAGTTTCTCCAGCGTTGCCTCCCTCTTTGTTTAGTTGTGAGCCGTTAATAAAATTTTTTCTGTAAATTATACTCTCCTGTGTGTGTTTTCATCCAAAAAGGACAGTTTGTTGGTGACGATTCATGTACATTTCTAAAGTACAATGTGAAATTAACAAGAGACAACAACACCAAACAATTTCCTACAGATTAAATAGAACAACATATCAATGGTGTTGTGGGAACTTGTCACAAAAAACACACACAAACATTTTCGGGAGTACAAATCCAAATTGCAAACAAAATAAAAATAAAAGACAAACACAAAAAAAGAATCTACATTAAAGCCAAAAAATATATAAAAAATATACAAAAATATGTTGTCAGATGTGAGAAATCAAAATATATTGAGGGAATCACGATAAATAGTAACGAAATAAGTTTGTGAGAAGTGTGTGTGAATATGAGCAGCAAAACGACTTAATTCTTGTCACATTATAAAGAAGAAGAGAGTGCGCTGTATTAAACCATTTTTTATATTGCAGTGTGACTAAAGTGCTGTATCCATTGCAAACGCTAAGTTTACCAGAACGAGCTGTTCCGTCTTGGAATTTCTTCTGAGCATGCGTGGCAATTTGTGCGTCGGAACAGGCCACACAGGGTCGGAATTGACACGATCGGATTTTGTTGTCGGAAAATTTTATCTCCTGCTCTCCAACTTTGTGTGTCGGAAAATCCGATGGAGCCCACACACGGTCCGAATTTCCGACAACACGCTCCGATCGGACATTTTCCATCGGAAAATCCGACCGTGTGTACGGGGCATTAGGCTGATTGGTCTCTGGTGCTGTTGATGTTGAAGATGAGTTGTCTGATATGTGAGCAGAATTAACAAGGGTCACTATGTAATGGTAGTACAAAAATACACCTTCCAACCACTGAACACAATAATCCTAACATAGCGATCAGAAAAAGAATAAAATGGCAAGATACAATGACTTACCACTGTAGCTGCCTTACGAGCAGATGCAGAGGTCTTCAGTACCCCTGTTGCTGGTAAACATTTTCTGGGATCTGGGCTGGCTACACATGCTATTTTTTGTGCAGTGAGTTTCCTGTTGCTGCCTGCGGAAGAGTATTCACTCTGCCCTCTAAACTTGCTGGATCAATGAAAGTATGTTCAAGCACAGCCCCCGCTTACAGATGGGGCTACCATGTCAGAGGGAGGAGAAGGTAAGCATGGTAGAGAAGACACGAGAGTCTTCCCTATAACTGTAGTGGATCAAGGACCTGGTAACAAAGGGTAACCTGAAGAAAATAGATCGGAAAGTGCACATCCGATGTGTGAGCACTCACCCACTGGCGATCTGGTCAAATGAAAAACACAAAGCGTTTTGTTGTGTTACTGGTGGTAGGAAGCAAAAACAACTGAAGGGTCAGGGGGGAGGGAGGGGTATTTAAAATGTCTGTATGTGTTTCCTGTTGTAGGTGGAACCAAACACCTTTCGCATAGCTGTCCTGGATAATAATTTGGGGAAAAAAATATTATAATAAATGTGAACCAATGAGTTCCTTCCCCACAGAATCCTTATCCTATTCACTGTTTAAGGCCCGCTGCACAGAAAATTTAAAATGGGTAAATAATATTGAGTGTTTTTTTTCCTTCACTTGATTTCTAAGCGCATTCGTCAATAGGACTTTAGTGGGTACATCGGCCTGTAAGCTTCTCTATGTGAACCTATGGGTTCCTTTACCACAGAATCCCTATCCTATTTACTGTTTTAAGGCCTGCTGCACAGAAAATTGAAAATGGATAAATAAAGAGATAGGTGGTGTTTTCCTTCAATCGATTTCTGACCAGACTGGAGCCAGAGCACATTTATCTGCAGGACTTTGGTAGGTGCATTGTAAGCTTCTCTGAGATGAGGATTCAAATGAGTAGTTCTGTATACAAGGTCTGTTCGGAAAGTATCCAGCCATGTAATAAGAAAAATAAAGAAATTTATTTCAGAAGATACAAGAAACATAAGACACAACATGTTTCCAGAGGATACAAGAAATATAGGCACAACACGTTTTATGCCAAGATCCTGTATTAAAATCTCGGATGCAGTTTTTGAAAACCCCAGATCAGCTTCTAGTTCTCACACTGTCAGTCGCCGATCTTTGTTGATTTCAGCCCATACACATTCAACATTTGCAGGCCTTCCAGAATATGGATCACTTTCAACAGATTATTGACCATCTTTGAATTGTTTGTGCCACATTTTTATTTGTGCTGCACTCATTGCGTTATCCCCAAAAGTCTTCTGAATCATTTGAATAGTTTCTGCAGGGGAATGTTCATACTTTACGCAAAAAATTTGATGCAGATTCTTTGCTCTATTTGTGGAATCATTTTGAATGGGACAGCCACACCGTACACATGCACTCAGCAGCATCTAGCACCGCCACTGACTTGTGTAATAAAGTCGTCATTGTTCACGCATGTGCATTACAATCCACTTTCCTTGGCTTCCAAGTTCTATCGATGTTGGGCAAACAGTTCTCGTTATATTAACCGCTTCCCGCCCAGCCTATTGCAAAATGGAAGCCGCAGCAGGGATCGGTTATCCTGACTGGGTGTCATATGTTGTCCAGCAGGACAAGCCGCTGTGCGCGCCCCCTGGGGCGTGCAGTGCATTGTGTCCGTCTGAAACACCGTATCTCCGATCTAGGTAAAGAGCCTATGACGTATGCTCTTTACCACATGATGAGCTGTGTCCAATCATAGCTGATCACATGGTAACCAGGAAGTGACATTTATCGGCTTTGCTCTATTCGCGCTGACAAGGCACGGGTAGAGGAGAGCCGCTCAGCAGCTCTCCTGTTGAGGGTGGGGGGGTCTGCTCTGATAATTAGTGCATTGATTATGAGTACAGACCCATCGGCGATGCCCACCAGTCATGCCCATCAGTACCCACATGATGCCAATCGGTGCCCATCCGTAATGCCTATCAGTGCCATCTATCAGTGCAAACCCATCAGTGCCCATCCGTGCCACATATCGGTTCTGCATATCAGTGCTCATCAGTGCTGCATATTAGTGCCTCCTCATCAGTGCCACCTCATCTGTACCGCCTCATCAGTGCCCGTCAGTGAAGGAGAAAACATACTTATATACAAATTTTTATAACAAAAAAAAAGAAACTTTTGTAAAGAAAAAACATAATTTATGCTCCTGGGGCTAAAAGCTAAAGTATTGCATTATCAGTAGGGATCCTAAGTATCTCCATGAGTGCATAGCATATATAAGATTTAGCACTAAGAAAGGAAAGAAACAGTATCAGTGTGGAAAGCAGAGGTACTGCAGTCAATTAGTAGCTGTATAGAATAAATATAATCATCACAAATGAATAGTCGAGTGTGAGCGCTGTACCAATCTTTCTGGCCAAAGCACACTGGGTCTTTTTTACTTTTTTCAATGTCGACTGCACGACAGAGCAAATAAATGAATTGAGTTTTTCCTGAATCTGGCAGCGAGAAAACTGAGAGTAGAACCATGTTTTTTGTAATAGATTGAGGAAAGTTGGCAGAGTGATGGGTAACCCTACACTATGTTGTCATTTTTGGCAAAACGAACAGCAGAAAACAAGTTATATTTGTATCTTTTTTTCCCTTTTTGGCCCTTTCATTCAGAATTTTTGATTTCTTTAAAATGTTCTTTTATCTTTTTTTTTTTTCAACTAATGCTTTTGGTTGAAGCCCATTTCACGATAAAGTACAATTTGGGAAGATTCCATTATTCAGACCTCATCTAATGCATTTTTAAATATGCCTGACTACTGTTTTACTCCAGAGCATATTTTTTTCCCCTCTTTCATGTCCTGTCCACCCCTCCTCCCTTACGCTTAAGGGCAGAACCAGGGCAAAGCAATAATTTTTATTCACTTCTGAAAGGCTGCTATAATAAAGAAAGCCTTGTTAGCATCAGGGAGCAAAGCAGCCCGAGGTTTTCACAGGCCTAGCATTGTTTGTTTTATCTGTCATTTGGAACCTCTTGCACTCTTAAAATGTTTTCTTGTCGATGTTTTAACTATTGGCTTGCTTTACTCTACATACACAACCTGTACATGTACAACCTGTACCTACACTTTCTGAAAGAGAGACAAATCCATGCTGGTGACTTTGTGCAGTGTCTGGGGAAAGTTGAGGCTCTGGGGTTTATTTACTAAAGCTGGAGAGTGCAAAATCGGGCTCACTTCTGCATAGAAATCAGCTTCCAGGTTTTATTGCCAAAGCTTAATTGAACAAGCTGAGGTTAGAAACTGATTGGTTTCTATGCAGAAGTGAGCCTGATTTTGCACTCTCCAGCTTTATTAAATAAACCCCTGTGTGTCCGATGGAATGGGGTGTTAAGAAATGCAGATTATGTAGTTGTAAAGGAAACCTATGGTCAAAACATACAATTTTGTTTTTTAACAGCTTCTCCTCTGCTGTTTATTTTCAATTTCTAAGGACTATTGACTATCCTTGCTGCCTGCAAGCTGCGATTCCTGTGCATACTACTCCTCCTGAAACACTGTGAAATGTGTGACACAGCAGTGCCTACTCACAAGGCATAGTGACTATGGGACACACAATTCAAGGATGAAAAAGTGTGGGGATCATTCCAAGTATTAGGAGTAGGCTAGAGTCAATTAAAATACAATGAAAATAAAAATATGATTTTAAATCTTCAAATATGCTTTAAAGTATTTCTAAAGGCTTAAGGATTTTTACCTTAATGCATTCTATGCATTAAGGAGAAAAAACCTTCTGGGTCCAGCTCCTGTCGTCCCCCCCCCCCCCCCCTCTTATACTTTCCTGAGACCCATCTCGATCCAGCAATGTGCACAAAAGCAGCAGCTCGCCTGGGTCTCTTTGGCATCTGCTGCTGTCAATTACAGCCAGTGAACCAATGAGGAGAGAGGGGGGCAGGCCCTAGCCATGCTGTGTGTGTGCATGGAAATATGGAATTATGCTATGGGAGTATCTCTTTTCTACATGTGGGTGATGTGGAGGAACACATCTAAAGAGTAAAGAAAAGGTGGATCTCTAAAGGCGTGGATCTGGATATTGCTGCACAGTGGCAAATACTGTGAAAGTGAGATACCCCTTTGAGGGGTGAGTATATCTGGTGAGTGCATTACCTATAGGGGGCACTGTAAGAAGCATGGAACACGTTTGAAGAGCACCTGTCACTTTTTTGGAAAATCTAAATTTTTTTAGGCATCACTTTTAAAATTGCAATACTGCATAATAATTAGCACTGTTTCCTGTTTCCATATCATAGGATCACATAGCACTTACCTCTTTGACTAATTTTGCACTATTGCACCTTATATTTGTACAACAGATTTATGTTTATATATAGCACCAGATATTCAATTCCTTGCACGGGAGTGTTTTTATTAGATTTTGGAATCATTGAAGGTGGTGTGTCATTGGCATACCTCAGACCCCGGTATAGGGTTGTGTCACATGAACAGCGCCAAACCTACCTTTTTAAATTTGCCACCTTGCTATGTGCTTCACCACCTATTATATGGGGCAACTGACCAAAAGTCTTTGGGCCACCAGGACCTTGATGAGGACTTCCTGATGAGGCCTTTTCGGTGAATTGGCAGTGGAGTCTTGCAGCCGGGTCACGTCCAGCTCAGGTGGAATGCATGCTGGCTCCCAGAGCTGAGTGGCGAGGATTGTAATTGCACAGGCAATTTTGAGCATGTGGAAATGTAAGTGCATTGGCATATGTTTTTAATAAGGATGTTTTAAATAAACGTATTGCATAATTATCGCCGTATTGTTTTCTATTCTGGGACTTCCCTATACTGGTGGATATGAGAGGAGAGAAGGCAGATACCAAGTACATACCATCCATAGGATTTCATTTGTCTAAGCTGAGAGGGTCCTGGTGGTCCAAAGACATGTGGTGATTGGCCCCCCATATAATAGGTGGTAGAGCACTATTGAGTGTGAAGAGCATGTTTCACTAGAGTTGCACATGGTGAAGGAAAGATTGGCGAAATAGAAGATTTTTTTACAGAAATACACTGTTATGCCCCGTACACGGGTCGGACTTTGTTCGGACATTCCAACAACAAAATCCATGGATTTTTTTCCTACGAATGTTGGCTCAAACTTGTCTTGCATACACACGGTCACACAAAGTTGTCGGAAAATCCGATCGTTTTAAATGCGATGACGTAAAACACGTACGTCGGGACTATAAACGGGGCAGTGGCCAATAGCTTTCATCTCTTTATTTATTCTGAGCATGCGTGGCACTTTGTGCGTCGGATTTTGTTGTCGGAAAATTTTATATCCTGCTCTCAAACTTTGTGTGTCGGAAATTCCGATTAAAAATGTGTGATGGAGCCTACACACGGTCGGAATTTCCGACAATAAGGTCCTATCACACATTTTCCGTCGGAAAATCCGACCGTGTGTATGGGGCATAAGAGGACTTTATTGCCATAAGTTTTGTTAATTAATCTTTGTGTTGCATGAATTTATTTGATGGTTATATGATTGCATTGTTAATTGTACTAGTACATATACTAGCTATGACAGGATTAAGCTAGCACTTCAACACATGGTTTTTTTATCATTTTTAGGGTTTGCACCAAAAAAAAAAAAAGATGGCAGAAGCTTACTAATAGTACTATTAAGTATCTGAATCTATGGGGTGCCATTTGCATATACTACAAGTTTCCATTTTTGTTTATTCCCAGTGCTTCATTAATAAATGCTAAAATATCTTTTAGAAACTGAAGCAGCCTGACTGAATTATAAAATGCCTGAAGCTATAGTTAATACTTTAGAGTAGCATTGGGTATTGTCTGCTTAAAATTAGAATTTAAAATTAAAATTTAGAAAAGTTGTTCTGTTTTTTAAGACTTGTTAAAACAATACATTTTCTTATAAAATGCAACCCAGTGAATTAAAACGGCATATCCTAAATACCATGATGACCAGCAGATGCTTTGGTCATTTGCTTTTTCCACTTACAGTATATAAATGCAAAATAGCAGAGCCCTTGTTGACCTGTGTGTATTGCAGAAAATATAGTGGTTAAAAAAGCTGTACTATTAACCAGGTGCTGAGACAATGAATGGAGACTCACAGCTGTGAAAAGGAGTGGCACCCTACCAGTCTGTGGCACAGCCTTATGAAGGAAAATGGATATGTCAGTGCTGCAACATTTGTACAGGTGCAGCACAGGAAACGATGAATCACCATACATCTGGTGCTTTCCATTGGGGTCTAAACCTGTAGAACCGTCATGTGTCTGACAGTGAGCAGCAAAATCCCAGTATTCATTGACTTATCCTTAAAGAAAAAAAAAAAAGATCCAAATCCCCCCAAGCAATTGCAGTTTATATTTGGCCAGGGAGGCAGCCAGAGTTAGGTTGTTCATGGGAATACAGCATTTGCCACTTGTTTATGATGACACAATAATGGGAAAACTAGGGATAGCCTTGATGATTCAGCAACTTAGGGTGCCTTAAAAACTGTGTTGAGCTTGACAGCCAGGAGCATACAGTACCTCTGTTCATCTCTCTGGTAATGGAGCTTACTATTAGAAAAACAGAGAAGATAGTTCTCTTAAGAGGGTCAACACAGAACACTAGGATCAATACAAACAAGCTTTATTAATTCACAAAAATATACCACTACAATTCAAACAAAAAAAGGGGAAGGACAAGCATAGGATAGACGGCTTACTATTACCCTGTCAGACTTGCCTCTAATGGGGATTGCAAGTAACTGTGTTAACACACATTATCCTCCATTGACATTATAATTTTTCATATGACTACAGCAATAAAATGTAGCCAATGCATGCATGTTGTTGAAATAAGCTGTAGAAGGTCAGCATCAGTGAGATGAAATAGAAAGGTGAAAACATATTATTTTATGAAAAAACATGGCAATTATTTAGAACACAGTGCTTTAGCAAACTAAATATCCAGCTAGGATGAATGAGGCGTTAACATCTAAACATGGGTAAAATTGGCATTACACCCAGCAGATCTACCTATATAAATCTCAGAGGCCTCTTCGTTAATTTGCAGGCCACACACACACATGCTGTCATCCATAGAAGACCTGGCCAAATTTGGTTTTGGAAATGCCTTTTATTCAGTGGGTCAAATTGCCATATTACAAACCCAGGGTCCACCTTCAATATTAATCAATAGCCAACCAGTAACAAAATTCAGAACCTTTTGGCATATTTTAACCACTTGAGCCCCGGACCATTATGCTGCCTAAGGACCAGAGGTCTTTTTCCAATTTGGCACTGCGTCGCTTTAACTGCTAATTGCGCGGTCATGCAATGCTGTACCCAAACGAAATTTGCGTCCTTTTCTTCCCACAAATAGAGCTTTCTTTTGATGGTATTTGATCACCTCTGCAGTTTTTATCTTTTACGCTATAAACGGAAAAAGACCGAAAATTTTGAAAAAAAATGATATTTTTAATGCTTTTTGCATTTTGCATATTTGCACTACAGTCCATTTAACATGGTTTCCTATAGAACACGTTCTGCAAAATGCAAAAATCACTAAAAATGCATATTTTGTTATAAAAAAAATCCAATAAACTAAATTTTAGTCATATATTTAGGCCAAAATGTATTCGGCCACATGTCTTTGGTAAAAAAAAATGTCAATAAGCATATATTTATTGGTTTGCGCAAAAGTTATAGCGTCTACAAACTAGGGTACATTTTCTGTAATTTACACAGCTTTTAGTTTATGACTGCCTATGTCATTTCTTGAGGTGCTAAAATGGCAGGGCAGTACAAAACCCCCCCAAATGACCCCATTTTGGAATGTAGACACCCCAAGGAAATTGCTGAGAGGCGTGTTGAACCCATTGAATATTTATTTTTTTTTGTCCCAAATGATTGAATAATGACAAAAAAAAAAAAAAAATATTTACAAAAAGTTGTCACTAAATGATATATTGCTCACACAGGCCATGGGCCTATGTGGAATTGCACCCCAAAATACATTCAGCTGCTTCTCCTGAGTATGGGGATACCACATACAAAGTAGACACCCCAAGCTATTTGCTGAGAGGCATGGTGAGTATTTTGCAGCTCTCATTTGTTTTTGAAAATGAAGAAAGACAAGAAAAAACTTTTTTTTTTTTTTTCTTTTTTCAATTTTCAAAACTTTGTGACAAAAAGTGAGGTCTGCAAAATACTCACTATACCTCTCAGCAAATAGCTTTGGGTGTCTACTTTCCAAAATGGGGTCATTTGGGGGGGTTTTGTGCCACCTGGGCTTTCCATGGCCTCCGAAACTGTGATAGGCAGTGAAGAGTGAAAAATTCACGCCCTTAGAAAGCCTGAAGGCGGTGCTTGGTTTTCGGGGTCCCGTACGCGGCTAGGCTCCCAAAAAGTCTCACACATGTGGTATCCCCGTACTCAGGAGAAGCAGCAGAATGTATTTTGGGGTGTAATTTCACATATTCCCATGGCATGTTTGAGCAATATATCATTTAGTGACAACTTTGTGCAAAAACAAAAAAAAAAATTTGTCTCTTTCCCGCAACTTGTGTCGCAATATAAAATATTCCATGGACTCGACATGCCTCTCAGCAAATAGCTTGGGGTGTCTACTTTCCAAAATGGGGTCATTTGGGGGGGTTTTGAACTGTCCTGGCATTTTATGCACAACATTTAGAAGCTTATGTCACACATCACCAACTCTTCTAACCACTTGAAGACAAAGCCCTTTCTGACACATTGTTTACATGAAAAAGTTATTTTTTTTTTGCAAAAAAATTACTTTGAACCCCCCAAACATTATATATTTTTTTAAAGCAAATGCCCTACAGATTAAAATGGTGGGTGTTTCATTTTTTTTTTTTTCACACTGTATTTGCGCAGCGATTTTTCAAACGCATTTTTTGGGGAAAAAACACACTTTTTTAAATTTTAATGCACTAAAACACACTATATTGCCCAAATGTTTGATGAAATAAAAAAGATGATCTTAGGCCGAGTACATGGATACCAAACATGACATGCTTTAAAATTGCGCACAAACGTGCAGTGGCAACAAAATAATTACATTTTTAAAAGCCTTTAAAAGTCTTTACAGGTTACCACTTTAGATTTACAGAGGAGGTCTACTGCAAAAATTACTGCCCTCGATCTGACCTTCGCGGCGATACCTCACATGCATGGTGCAATTGCTGTTTACGTTTGACGACAGACCGCCGCTTGCGCTCGCCTTAGCGCGAGAGCAGGGGGCGACAGGGGTGCTTTTTTTTTTTTTTTTTTTTCTTTATTATTTTTTTTGCTTTTTTATCTTATTTTTAAACTGTTCCTTTCATTTTTTTTTTTTTTTTTTAATCATTTTTATTGTTATCTCGGGGAATGTAAATATCCCCTATGATAGCAATAGGTAGTGACAGGTACTCTTTTTTGAAAAAATTGGGGTCTATTAGACCCTAGATCTCTCCTCTGCCCTCAAAGCATCTGATGACACCAAGATCGGTGTGATAAAATGCTTCCCCAATTTCCCAATGGCGCTATTTACATCCGGCGAAATCTAAGTCATAAAATGCTCGTAGCTTCCGGTTTCTTAGGCCATAGAGATGTTTGGAGCCACTCTGGTCTCTGATCAGCTCTATGGTCAGCTGGCTGAATCACCGGCTGCATTCTCAGGTTCCCTGTTGAGACAGGAGAGCCAGAGAAAAACACGGAAGACGGTGGGGGGGGGGCTTTCCCTCCCACGGCTTGTAAAAGCAGTCTAGAGGCTAATTAGCCACTAGGATTGCTTTTACATGAAAGCCGACCGCTGGCTGAAAAGAATGATACCAAGATGATACCTAAACCTGCAGGCATCATTCTGGTATAACCATTCAAAGTCGTGAATGGCGTACCTGAAGACAAAAAAATGGTTAACACTAAAGCACAGTAAACGGTAAAGTATAAAAAATTGCATACCTGAAAAGCAAACATGATAAAACATAATAACAATAAAACATTGCAGAATAGAATACAGTAAAAAAGAGCAGAACAAGAGAGAGAGAATAGAGAGAGAGAGAACAATAAAACGACAACTATTTTTTTTTATTTTATATATTTTTTTTTTTTTTTTTACACTTTTTTTGTAACTAACTTTTATAACGGTAACCGGTTCCAGGTTCGGGTCTCTCAAAATGCGATGGCATCTTGGGAGACCCTGTGAAAGTGTGCCTAGTCTGTGCAATGCTGTACCCTACGCTAATACTCAACTAATGAATGGTAGCGTTCAAAACATTCACCAATGCAAAGACCAGGATTGTCAGGACAGGAGGGACAATAATAGAGGGTGTCACGCCTATATTCGCGCTTGCTGCAGACACGACATCTTTTTTGGGGGTTCGTTGGGTAGGGGTACTCGGGAGGACATAAAGAAAATGCCTCTCATGCAGCCGACTGCATTTGGTTGGGGATGTGAATGGGGGAAGTACGGGCGCTGCAGAAGCGGTGGGTTCCCAATTAGGATTGGCGAATGCAGCAGGAAGGGCACTATGGGCACGACGGGCCTGTGTTTGTCTTCTTGGTGGCAGCGGGACACTACTTGTGCTTGCCACCTCACCAGCTTGAACTGCACTTATGGGACTCGCCACGTCACCAAGTGTTACTGCAGTGCTGGTTTGACTACGACCGGGGTGTACTAGGCCGCTGGCGCTTGCCAGTTCAATAAAAAGCTACCAAAAAAACTGTTAGCGATCACAGGGATCAGGCCTGACTCTGCGAATGCTGCAGTTATGCGTTAAGTGTTTTGTAAGTGACAGTGATCGATCGATACTGCACTTGGGTGGGCTGGGCCGGGCGGAGGGGCAAAATGCAGGTGCTAGCAGGTATCTGGGCTGATCCCGCTAACACTGCGTTTTTGGGAACCCTAAACTGCTGGGGACGCCAGTATAGATCTGATCGGATCAGATATTGATCCGTTCAGATACTATACCACTAAGGGAGGTGTATGGTGCGTGCGTGGGTGTTAGCGGTACTGGCGCTAATCTGACGCTGCTTGGGGCTGGTGCTTGCCAGTTCACCAAAATACTACCAAAAAAACTGTTAGCAATCGCAGGGATCAGGCCTGACTCTGCGAACGCTGCAGTTATGCGTTTAGTGTTTTGTAAGTGACAGTGATCGATCGATACTGCACTTGGGCTGGGCCGGGCGGAGGGGCAAAACACAGGTGCTAGCAGGTATCTGGGCTGATCCCGCTAACACTGTGTTTTTGGGAACCCTAACTGCTGGGGACGCTAGTATAGATCTGATCGGATCAGATATTGATCCGATCAGATACTATACCACTAAGGGAGGCGTATGCTGCGTGCGTGGGTGTTAGCGGTACTGGCGCTAATCTGACGCTGCCTGGGGCGACGTATATCACCGCCGGGCGATCAGGGGGCTAAACCTTTATTCGGTAATAAACGGCGGGTGCCCTGACACTATAAAAAATAAACAAACTAACCAGCGTCACCCGTAACAGTTATACGGTGATCAGTGGTGAAAGGGTTAACTAGGGGGCAATCAAGGGGTTAAAACATTTATTCGGTAGTATATGGGGGTCCCTGTCGCTATAAAACGCTGAACCTAAATATTTAGGTCCCTAACTAGCGTCACCAGCGACACTAATACAGCGATCAGAAAAATGATCGCTTAGCGACACTGGTGACAGGGGGTGATCAAGGGGTTAAAACTTTATTAGGGGGGGTTAGGGGGGTATCCTAGACCTACAGGGGGGTAATACTAACTGTCCCAACACTGTAACTGTCACAAACTGACACCAATGCAGTAATCAAAAAAAAAAAAAAACTGCTGGTGTCAGTTTGTGACAGGGGGGGGGTGATTGGGGGGGGATCGGGGGGCGATCGGGGGGGGGTCGGGGTGTTTTGTGTGCCTGGCATGTTCTACTGTGTGTGTGTAGTGTTGTGCACTCACATACCTGTCTTCTCTCCTCGGGCCGGAACGGAAATTACCGAGCCGAGGAGAGATGACATCATTTCCTTTGCTGCTGTTTAGCATACAGCAGCAAAGGAATGATGTGATTGGCCGGTGGCGATCGCGAGGGGGGGGGCCACGAACGGATGGCCTCCCCCTCACCTCTGATCGCCGCTGGACAAAAGACGACCGCCTCGGGCACCGGGGGGGGTCCGATCGGACTCCCCACCCGCGGAAGGCAAATCACGTATATGTACGTGATTTTGCCTGTCTGTGCCACCTTGCCGACGTAAATCGGCGTGAGGCGGTCGTCAAGTGGTTAAGTGAGGCGACAATGGTTCTCCCTATCGCCCTGATTGTTTGTGTTGATCATAGAACCATTTGCTGAACCCCTACTCAGACCCAGGAATAAAGGGTAGGGTTGCACCCATGCAACTTTTTTTTAAGACTGAATACAAGTACCGATACTTTTTTCAAGTACTTGCCGATACTTTTTTTTAATATCATGTGACAGTTTTCAAAGCACAATACAGACTAATGATATCTTCTTTATAATTATGAAGAACTGTAACTCAAGACATTATAAAAGGTTCACTGACGCGGTTGCACTGATGAGGAGGCACTGATGGGCACTGATAGGTGGCACTCATAGGCGGCACTTATGGGCAATGATAGGTGGCACTTATGGGCACTGATGGGCGGCACTTATAAGCAATGATAGGTGGCACTGATGGGCACTGCTAGGCGGCACTGATGGGGTACTGCTAGGCAGCATTTATGGGCAATGATAGGTGGCACTGATGGGTGGCAATGATAGGTGGCACTGATTGGCGACACTGATAGGTGGCACTGATGGGCACTGCTAAGCAGCACTTATGGACACTGATAGGTGGCACTGATGGGCGGCACTAATTGGCATATAATGAAGGAGACAATATCATTCAATTGCTAGCATGACAATAAATGCCTGTACCTGTTCTGTCAGAATCAGCGACCCGTCAGATTCTGTACCGGAATTGACATTCCGTCAGAACACTGTGACTCCCATCTTGGTAGACCCTGCACTATATGGGCCAAACTATATGGGCTGGGTGTAACAAGATGTCCGCTGACACCTTCTGACTGCAGGCTTACTGCGGCCCAGTGCAGAGTGTAAGATGGACGTATCTACCGTTACCGAATGTGACAGCCTGGTCGCTGTTTCTGAAAGAACACTCTAGCGGTTGCGCCCGCACCCCGGCCAGCTTACCTGACACTGCTGCCAGCCTGTTGACTCCCTCTCCGC
Organism: Aquarana catesbeiana; assembly: GCF_042186555.1. NCBI lineage: Eukaryota > Metazoa > Chordata > Amphibia > Anura > Ranidae > Aquarana > Aquarana catesbeiana. The sequence continues at coordinate 101,241,589 of NC_133335.1, read as the reverse complement.
CCAATCTTCATTCCAAGGTTACAGATTAAGCATCAGGAACATTTGCACAAGTACAAGTATTAATGCAAATGCTCGGTATCAGCACCGATACTAGTATCGGTATCTGTGCAACCCTAGTAAAGGGCTTACTATCACCTTGAATACAAGGTTTCACTTCACGTAGATAATATGTTCATTTGTCTGACCCTTAATACAAGCCTTTAGGCTCTTTTCAAGTTTTCATGTAGACTGGAGAAAATCTAATATTTTTCCACTTGACACTACTGCTGACTCCTTAGTTATCTTAGTGTCTCTTGTCCACTTGCTAAGATAATTTCTTAAAAAATTGACCAGACTATAGTCCTACTACATTTAGCTTATCACTCATCTCCAACAACCTGTGCAATTGCAAAATAATTAAGAACCAGGGTTGCCAAGCGTTCAGAAATTTACAGATAGTTTGTAAATTTCAGGCAACAAAATGTCTGTAAATGTCCATTATGGACAGCAGCCGGCCATAAAAAATATGGCCGGAGGTCAGTTTCTGAACTGCAAATGTGGTGTGGAGTCTGATGTAAGTGGGAACTCTGTGGACTGTAATGTAAAGGAGAGCTCTTGTGTAGGGGGGAAGGCCTCTGGTCCACAGCATCCCCCCCTTACATCAGACTCCACCGATCTCTCCTTAACATAGTCCACAGAGTTCTCTTTTACATCAGGGTCTGCAGAGTCTGCCCTTGCTCTGTAAAGGGGAACCCTGCGGACTCTGATGTAGAGGGGAAACTCTGTGTTGGGTTATAATAAGATGACCTTCATGTAAATGGAGAAATATATTTTTTTTTCCTTTTTGTTATACCTTAAACACATTGCTAACAGCTTGTAATTTAAATATTGATATTTGCACTGAAAACGGTCATTTTATGTACTTTTGCGAAGTGTCATTAAAAAAATGTGGCTCTGTCAGTAAATTTTTTAATGTGTTGTGTCAGCAAATTTCACTTCAGGGGGTTGGCAACACTGTTAAGAGGTGTAAAGCATAGAAACAGGTACAGCGATTTCCCTGAATTCATAATCATCCTTTACATTAACTGATCCTAAAAAACATTTTACTTTTCTTATTTATGCAAATCAAAATGTGTAGATCCCTACTGCATTAGGAAATGACATCTCTGGAGAAGTTCTGTACACCATTCATGTATAGAAGACCCTCCAGGATGCCATACTGTAGTGCACTGAATTTGCAGAAAATTTCATTATTGCAGGTTGAAAAGGAAAGGCAATTTTTAATAACCATAAATTACAACATGGCTTGTGTAGCAATTGTATATGCTGTATATATTGTTAACAACTCTGAAAAGACAATATTACACAGCAATACTACACGCTCCAGGAGGATATGTTGAACAGATCATTTATACCCATAATGGGCAGCTACTACTATATATGTAAAAAATACTAATCACAACGAGTATATTTAATACAAGTAAAATCACTCTAGTAGCCCCTCCACCTCTTTCACTCCAACCAACAAACTCCATCCAGTGATAAAATGTGAGCAAAGTCCTTGCACTCTAAAGTGAGCAGAAATATCTCTAGGGTATCAATTGTCCATATGATAAATGTTATTCACTCCTGGTGACTACAGACACCAAAGTGCAGCACGTGGAAATTGATCCCTTTTGACACCATACTCACCAAAAGTAATTGGCATAAATAGCGAAATTCTCCCAATCATATTGGCTGTTCCATCAATGACTGGTAATCTTTATCATAGCAAACACCATTCGCTGTAACTCAATAGGTGAAAGAACAAACCACATAGCATAATCCCGTTAAAGCACTTAATAAATAATCCATCCCCCATTAAAATTGCACTTACAAGAATCATAACATAATAAGTCTGTTAGTAAAATCTACATCAGACATCAAGCATCCACTATGTAACTGGTGTCTCAACACACTCGCATTGCAAAAGTGGTGGTCCACGTCATATCCAGTTAACAAGCTGACGTCACTTCCAGTTACCATATGGGCCCACACTGACTCATTTCATCATTACGACTTCCTCCAAGGGCGTGCTGTAGATAAATATTTTTGAATTGCTAAAAAATTTCCATGAAAGTGGAGTTACTCTCTAAGTATACATTTAAGGCTAAACTCTGGCCTTTGCTACAGTCTTGAATAGTTGTACAGGCTATTCTCCTGTACTGAAAACGCTTACTCTGATTTCACTGGACACGGTGAGCTTCTCGATATGTGCATTGGAAGCTGTAGGGAGTCAGACCTGTTGTTTGATTTATGGGTCAGTTCTAGTAGTTAGAACCCACCCAAGTTGGAGTATATGTTGTGTTGTAATATGTTGATAGATTTATGTGGGATTTTATATTATTATTATATATATGTACACATACAGTACAAGATTGACCAGGCCAGATTTCAGTTGACAATGGTTGAGTTGTCAACTGAAGCCAACTCAATTTTAACATATCAAAGGGGACTTGTTGATGTTAATATGCAAGAATACAGATTAGGGATGTAGGCATTCCAGGACAAGTCCATTCTACACATCAAAAGGGTGTTAAGGTGGTATCTGTTAATCTAATTACACATATCAAAGGGGACTTGCTGATCAAAGGGGAAGTGGCCAAACAAAATTTACTCCACATATCAAAGGGGACAGATAGCCCAGAGTCACTATGTTAATGTTAATATACAAGAATGCAAATTAGGGCAGTTTATGACTACAGCTGTTTACGGCTAGGGGTCATTGCCTGTCACTCTGAAAGACAGAAGCAGATCAAAGGCCTAAATGGAAATGGCCAATCAAATTGCTCATCCATTCAGTGTATAGGGGATATAACATGAAGTTCAGATTATTCTGTCTGTGTGTGATTATGAAGGCGCAGGTCTAGGAAACATGGGACTCTGAAGGCTAGTATTATATTTACTCTGTTGGATTTTGTCATCTGTTGCAAGACTTTGGTCTGTGTTGGAAGTCAATAAAGTGCATCTCTCTGGAAGAATTGGGTTGCTGCGGAAGATTATAATAACTACTAATTAATTATCTACCCACTATACCACATATCACTACAAGACCCGACCTCATTTAATGGCTGGGGGACATAAAGCATCATAAAAGAAATAGAAAAAACATAAGTAAGTATACATGTCACTATTGACTGAAATAACGCCAGTAGTTTTGAGTTGAGATCTTTAACATAAATTAAACCATTACTTAAAAGCTAATATATGTGACATGAAAAATTGAATAAATCTAACAGTGCAGGTTGCTGAATAATTGAAGTTCACACATCTCCAGCTTATTCACTAAGTTTAGCATGAACATTCTTTTTAGGTGAACAGTTATTTGCTTAGTAAATCAACCCCAGTATGTTTATGTGACCTGAAGACACTCGTAGCAAAATTCCCCAAAGACCAATAAGCAATGGTCAAAAATTCTTTCCTCACTAGTAGCCTATTTCCCAGCAGTTGTCCTTCTGAGGGTGTTTTTTGCAAGCTGATGAGGTCCATAGACAGCCTGATTATCTCCCAATGCTTGGATTACCCTATATCTCTTACATTGCTGAAAAGGTTAACATTTTAGTTTGTCTTTTTTTCTTTTTTTTTTTTTTTTTAAAGTTTAGAAGAATGTCTGTGTTGCTGTAATGTGATCCAAGAGTTAATCTCTTTAGAAAAAAAAGAAAAGAAAAAGTTTTCGATTCGGGTTTATATCGAGTGAAGTACTTCAATTAATGGAGCCAAAGTTTATTTTTCTTGCCTCTTTACATTTGCCTGATGTAAGTTTTGTAATAAGTGTTAAGCAAATCTCAGGGTAACAATTTTACTGTGCCATAAAAAGAGCGTAGCAAATATATCGTAAGTCGCTGTGTTTGTTTATTTAAAAACGTAAAGGTAATTTATGGAGTGTGCTACATGTAACCGGGTCTGCCTTATTAAAGCCAAGTAATCCTAATTTACAATGTATTCCACTGAGAAAAAACATGTCCTGCGACTCGCATTGAGCTGCTTGCTGCTATTGGCTAGACGTGACATCATTGTTTGTGAGGACTATAAAATATAATTGAACCATCAGATGAATTGTAATCATATTCTCAACCCTCTAATGTGTCTCTGTTAGTTTATCAAGCCTTATTAAATATTGTAATAACCAGATGTAAGTGGCACCATGATTCTTTAGGCAGGTGTTTATAGCCTACAAACACGAACGATCCACTTGTTGCTTTTATAGGCTGGAAAATGGATGGCCTTATATACCCCATTTAATTACTAGCTTGTTATAATAGAAAAATGGTTATTTAAGTGCTGTAACTCAATGAATTGTCACAGAACATTGAGCTTCGGCTGTCTGGGATTAACCCCTTTCCTGATGAACAGAATCCATGTTTGAGAGAAGAGTACATCTGTGGATAGACACAAATGAATGGGTCTAAAAAGGGCAAATAATCATTAAGAGATAAATGTCATAAACATTTTCCCTATTTGTTTCTTACTTTTCATTCTATAGACTGATTAGAGTTTGTACTATATTCATTGTACAGTGAATCAACGTTATCAGTTTGGAGAAAACAAAATGCTTTATTGTAATGATACCATACTAGCTCAGATATTATAGATAATTATATAGATAAAATATAAAAGATATCTGCACTCACAAAAGGTAATGTTAAACCATAATAAAAGTTTCACATAATGAAAAGCAAATGACAGCAGTCTACGTAAATATTGTTGATTGCAAAAGAAATTATATATAGTTCGTATGCAGCGCTAGAAAAGTGGGTAGATGAAACCCAGGAAGATGATTGGTGAATAAAAAGGCAGAACCCTCGCACCAACTTCATTGTGAGGCCACACCACTGTGCTAATATCAAATCCCGATCACAGAGGGCTTCACTTAAATCACAAACATCACCGATAATCAGCAAACGATCCACCCGCTTAATCAGGCAGCATGGTTTATTCTCTTTAGTCAGTGGGCTCCAATGATGCGTCTCCAACAGGATATCCACTTACCATGGGCAGCATGGACTCGATCATAATCACAGTCACCAACATAAAAATGAAAGGGCTCATGGTGAAGTATGTAAGTATGGTTGAAGATTTATTAAAATCCAAATGCAGGTACAGGTAAAAACAAGTAAAAAAAAAACAAGCAGGTAGATACAAAATAGCCATGGCTTGTAGCGTGCTTGTGTCACCAACCTTTGGTGACACAAGCACACTATGAACTGTGGCTATTTTGTATCTTTCTGCTCGTTTTTTACTCATTTTTACCTGTACCTACATTTGGATTATAGATAATTGTTGAAGTGTTCACCTTCACCAGCCTTTTTTTTACAAGAAAAAAAATTTTTATTCAAGATTTAAACATTACAAGCGATGCATAGGCACATTTAGATATGATAAGCCTTATACATATAGTCACAAGATAGATGATTAATTTTTCCATATAGACAATATAGAGAAGTACGAGAGCAGTACATAATATTGCGGCAAAATATTGGTGTAGAGGTAGCATATTAAAACAATCAATCAAGGAGGTCTTGTGGGAGGGGGGGGCGGATTAAGGATATTTAGAAGATGATGGGGGGGAGGGGCAGGAGGGGGAGGCAAGGAAGGAACCACAAATACCTCAATAGCTTAACTGAACATACACACTAGGTGAAGTTTAAAGAGAACTCAATCGTGTTGTATAATCATATAGCTGGTATCTCTGCATCTATCCAACCCGACCATATCTTATCAAATTTCTGGGGGCAGTTACGATTAAGATATGTAAGTTTTTATATAGTGGAAGTATAGAGTTCATTGCTAGTCGCCATGAAGATACTCTAGGGGGTAATGCATCCTTCCAGTGGAGAAATATTTATTTTCGGGCATAGAACGTAGCATAGCTCAAAAATAGTTTGGTATATTTACCTCTAACATTGGGACTGAAAATGTTCAATAGCATTGCCTTGGGATGAGCTCCCACATCTAAGGAGGTAACCTGGTTGAGAGTGTTAGCTATTGTGTTCAACCGTCTAGCCAGTACTTTGGCCAATAACTTGGCGTCCACGTTGAGAAGTGATACCGGCCGATACGAGGCGCACTTATCAGGGGGCTTGCCAGGCTTAAGAATGACCACAATGACTGCTTCAGCCATAGTCGGGGGTAGTGAGCCCCTCTCTGTGGCTTTTTGGAGCATTAACCTAAATGGTGGGAGAATTTCTTCAGCGTATGTTTTGTAGAATTCGGCTGGAATTCCGTCTGGACCTGGTGTCTTACCGTTTTGCAAGGAGGCTACTACTCGCTGAATTTCTTCTAATTGGATCTGGCCATCTAATGCCTCCCTAAACATGGATGTCAGGCAAGGGAGCTCCACCACGTCGAGGTACCCAATCAGTTCCTCATCCGAACATACCATCCGAGAACCGTAGAGGTCTCGATAAAATGAAGCAAATTTATTGTTTATGTCCGCGGGATCAGTCAAGATCGTCCCGTCCGAGTCAGAAATAGAGATGGTCAGCGGGGAGGAGCTTTCCCTCGCCAGCCATGCCAGCATATTGCCTGTTTTTTCTCCATGTTCGAAAATTCTTTGTGACTGGTGTAAGAATTTGGTTTTTGTGGCCGCCGTGCGTAATAAAAGAACATCTCTCAACGCTGCCTGGAAGTCTGAGTATATCTCAGGGGATCCCATTGTGGAGTATGCCGCCTCCAATGCTGCTACCCTCCCCTCGGCTGTTTGTGTTTCTCTCCTCAGATCCTTCCGGATCTTTCGGATATGTGTTTGAAAACTGCCTCTAGTGAAGGCCTTAAATGCGTCCCAGGATGTGGTCATAGTCACTGATTGGTCTAGGTCTCTCCAATAATGTATCGCCTCGGATCTATAGGGTTCAGATACTCTAGTATCGGTCCACCAGAATCTGGACAACCTCCAAAGATTCTCCCCTGGGGCATTAGACACACAAAGCTTTAAAGCAAGCGGAGCGTGGTCGGATATGCCACGGGGGAGTATATTGATGTCCCGAACCATGAGCAGGACAGACCCCCCCCCCACGTGACAGGTTCTTGTGGGAGGCTGAGTGACAAGTGTAGGCACGTCGAGAAGGATGACGCCACCTCCACACATCAGTCAAGTTAGACGCCTCAGCCCATGAGGACAGCTCTGATGGCGAGCTCGTCCCCGGTGTGAGCCTGTCCATTGCAGGGTCCGGGACCAGGTTGAAATCCCCCAGTATTACCACATTATCCGTACCAAAGGCAGCTATTTTAGAGATAATTTGGTTAAGTACCCGTACAGAGGCCGGGGGGGTAGGTACAATCCCACCACCACCAACTCTAATCTGTCCACAATGCCATGTAAGATTACAAACCGACCGTCAAGCTCCAGCGCCAGCAATCTAAATGGTGTGGACTTGTGCACTAAAATGCTAACCCCCCCTGGAGTAGTTAGTATACGTGGAGTGGTATTGGTGTCCCACCCAGGGGCGTCTTAGACTCAGAAGTTTGCTTCCCATCAGATGGGTCTCCTGTAGTATGCAGATTTGGGGGTGGTATGTTTTGAGGAATTGGAACACCAGTGACCTTTTAACAGAGGAGTTCAAACCCCTGGTGTTCCATGAAATTATGGTACAACCAGCCATCTACACTCGAGAACACATTTTCCATCCATATATCACCATATAGAAACAGATGTAAGGCCCGGACCCTTAACAAGGTCAGGACATAACACCTGGCACATCTTGTGACAGACATAAGTACATCGCTTGTGAAAAAACAGCAAATCAACAAAGTATAACAAAACTTTCCCAACCAAGCCCCCCCACCCCCCACCCCACCAGCCCCGGCCCAAACTTCGGGGAGGCTCAGGATCCCAACTCAGAACCAAGGCGAACACGCCTGTAATGGGGTATCATGAGCGGAACAGCAACCACAGTGCAGCAGTCAAATGATGGAGAACATCCAGTCCTCTGCTGGAGATCGGATCATAATAATAAGTGGGTGCAGTCTCCCGGCAGCAGCCGGGGGTATAAACTTAAACCTCAACGTTGCAGGAACAGTTATATTTACTTGACCATGACCAACATTATCGGGGAGAATGAGGGGGGGGGGGGGAAGGTGGATGTGCATAGAAGCAATCGTCTCCCATTCCTCCTGTTAAAACATCTCAGGAAACCAATAGACATCTAGGAAGCCAGTGGACCCCCGGGCTCCCGTCTACCGTAAGGCACATTGGTGTAAATCACACAGGAAACCGACTGGGTCAAAAGTGATGATCAGGCCATTAAATAAAGGAGGCACGTCTCTAGAGCACCGGTCGGCCATGGCACACGTAGCTAGAAATAAACAGATTTTCTTGTGTGGTGAAACTTATCTGCGAGGTAGCGTGTCGATCCACGTGGAGGCATCCTCAGGAGAATTGAAGAACCGTACCGAATCACCATCTTCCACTCGCAATCTTGCCAGAAATAGCATGCTGTATTTAATATGCTTGGCTCGATGTCTGAGGAGAAGAATAAATTCAATACCTTCGCCATCTCCCCATCCTTAGTAACCAGATGTCCTTCCTCATTCTTTAAGAGGCCAATATGGTCTGTCCTCCCTTTTTTACTGTTTACATACTTAAAGAATTTCTTGGGATTTTTTTGCTCTCCTCCGCTATGTGTGTTTCGTGTTCTATCTTAGCCGCCCTAATTGCACCCTTACATTTCTTATTGCATTCTTTATAAAGTCTGAATGCTGATGATGATCCCTCAACCTTGTATTTTTTGAAGGCCTTCTCCTTTGCTTTTATATGCATTTTTACATTGGAGTTAAGCCATCCAGGACTTTCGTTCGCTCTTTTAAATTTATTTCCCAATGGGATGCACTGGCTAATGCCCTTTATTTAATATGCTCTTAAAGCAAACCCATCTCTCCTCCGTGTTCTTTGTTCCTAAGATTTTATCCCAATTTATATCTTCTAGCAAAGTTCGTAGTTTAGGGGAGATGGCTCTTTTGAAATTCAGCGTCCTTGTATTCCCCTCATGTTTCTTATTTGTGTGATTTATACTGAAGCTAATTGACCTGTGATCGCTGTTTCCTAAATTCCCTCTTATTTCCACATCCCTGATCAGGTCTGTATTGTTGGTAATCAGTAGGTTTAATCAGTTTGTTTCTAGTTGGTGCGTCTACCATCTGACCCATGAAATTGTCCTGCAAGACATTTAGGAACTGGCGAGCCTTAGACGAATGCGTGGTTCCCTCAGCCCAGTCTATGTCTGGATAATTAAAATCCCCCATTATGATGACACCTCCCATCTTTGCCGCTAATCCAAATTGTGATAAGAGATTCATATCCCCCTCCTCCCTCAGGTTAGGGGGCCTATAGCATGCTCCCAGTATTACTGTCCCCTTAGTTTCATCCCTTTGTAGCTCTACCCATAAGGATTCCACCTTCTCCCTAGCTCCCTTAGTGATGTCATCGCTCACATTCACTTGTACATTATTCTTGAAATACAGGCATAAACCCCCCCCCCGCCCATTTTTTTACCCTCTCTGTCCCTACGATAAAGGAAATACCCTTGAATGGTTGCCAGCCAATCATGAGATCTGTTGAACCAAGTCTCTGAAATTCCCACAAATCTAAATCCTTCTCGTACAACAGTATCTCTGGTTCTCCCATCTTGTCCGCTAGACTCCTGGCATTGGTGAACATGCCACATAGTTTAGTCCGGTCGCATACTGTCTTCTTATTGGGTGTTCCGAAGTTGCAAATAGGACTTGTTACTATATTTACCTCGGGTTTAAATGCTTTAGTCAACCTACCACTAATGCCCCCAATACTACCCTCTGGATTATGTTCTGTGCTGACTATCTCTACCTCTGGCCCTCCCCATCGCCTAGTTTAAAAGCCCCTCTAACTTTTCGGCCATTTTCACTCCCAGCAGATCTGCACCCTCCTCATTTAGGTGCAGTCTGTCCCTTCTATAGAACTGGTGACCGACTGAGAAGTCAGCCCAGTTCTCCAGAAACCCAAACCCCTCCTTACTACACCAACTTCTCAGCCACTTGTTTACTCCCCTAATCTCCCTCTGCCTTTCTGGTGTGGCTTGAGGTACCGGTAGTATTTTTGAGAATACTACCTTTGAAGGTCCTTTTCCTCAATTTAGTTCCTAAGTCCCTACAATCATTCTTTAGGACACTCGTATTGCTCCTTAAAAACAACCACACCATCTTTTTCCAGAGCAGCCTATATTTCTCCTGAGGTTACCTGTGGGTTATTCTTTGTATCCCGAACAATTCCTGTGGCAATTGTGGCTGAAATCTTTTTGACTACCGTCTATTTCTGCCTTTTACCTGCACTGACCTTGGCCTGTTGACCATGTTTTTGCCTGCCCCTTGGACTGATCTTTCACCCTGCTATACAGGGGTCTATATGTGAGGGGCTCCAGAATAGTGTTCTGAATTGAGAAAAACAGTTTTTGGTTTTCTGTGTTCCCAGAACAGGGTCTGGTTGTCTGGAGGCTTTAAAGAGATTTGGGTGGGAGAAGCCTCTACCCCTGTCCCCATTCTTTCCTGACCAAGGCACTAAGCTTAATGGTACTGCCTGCTTCCTGGACAAATACTTTGGCTGTGCTGACAATATCTCTGCCTCCACTGACCCAGAACTTTATGGACCATGTGCCTGTTGCCTGGACCATTACTTTGGCTGTACTGACCATATCTCTGCCTGCTGCCTGTACTAACTATGGACAGTATTCCTGCCTGCTGCATGGATGATCCTTTTGCTGCTACTGACCACATCACTGCCTGCTACCTGGACTAATGCTTTGGCTGTGCTGACAACATCCCTACCTGTACTGAATATGGACAGTATTCCTGTCTGCTGCCTGTTTTGCTGTCCATGTTCCTGCCTGCTGCCTGGACCGATGCTTTCCTCTGTGGACCACTGCACTACTAAAACTGCAGGTAATCTTTTCTTTACCCTTTGCTCAGCAGAATGTATTTTGGTTTGTAATTGGTATGTACAGTACATGCTATGTGTTAGAAATATGAAGGGCTTTCAACAATGTGATAGGTTGGCAGGAATTTATGTGTGTAATTTATGCTCCTAGAATGCCTAGAGGTGCTACTTGGATGTTGGGCCTCTGTATGTGACCAGGCTGTGTAAAAGTGTTGGGTTTTTTTTCAAAATTTTCTCTCTTTTTGCTTATATTGCAAAAAATTAAAGACCCAGCAGAGATTAAATACCACCAAAAGAAAGCTCTGTTTGTGAGAAAAAAATGATAAAAATTTTGTTTGGGTACAGTCTAACATGACTGAGTAATTGGCATTCAAAGTGTGAGAGCGCTGAAAGCTTAAAATTGGTCTGGGCAGGAAGGGTGCATAAATGGCCTGTATTAAAGTGGTTAAAAAGCCACAAATGCGGGAAATTAACTTTTAATTGCCATTTTAATCTGTATGTGCCACCTTCTCTGTCTATACCAAGGCCAAACATTCCAGGATATGTAAACTTTTTATCAGGGCCATTTGGGTGATTTCTGTTATTATGATTTAAAAAGGATACGATCCAAAAAACTATGAGGAGGTGAGTTGCCATCTAGATAAAGGAAGGCCCGTAGACTTGGTGTATCTGGATTTTGCAAAAGCATTTGACACAGTTCCCCATAAACATTTACTGTACAAAATAAGGTCAGTTGGCATGGACCATAGGGTGAGTACATGGATTGAAAACTGGCTACAAGGGCGAGTTCAGAGGGTGGTGATAAATGGGGAGTACTCGGAATGGTCAGGGGTGGGTAGTGGGGTTCCCCAGGGTTCTGTGCTGGGACCAATCCTATTTAATTTGTTCATAAATGACCTGGAGGATGGGATAAACAGTTCAATCTCTGTATTTGCAGACGATACTAAGATAAGCAGGGCAATAACTTCTCCGCAGGATGTGGAAACCTTGCAAAAAGATCTGAACAAATGAATGGGGTGGGCAACTACATGGCAAATGAGGTTCAATGTAGAAAAATGTAAAATAATGCATTTGGGTGGCAAAAATATGAATGCAATCTATACACTGGGGGGGAGAACCTCTGGGGGAATCTAGGATTGAAAAGGTCCTGGGGGTCCTAGTAGATGATAGGCTCATCAATGGCATGCAATGCCAAGCTGCTGCTAACAAAGCAAACAGAATATTGGCATGCATTAAAAAGGGGATCAACTCCAGAGATAAAACGATAATTCTCCGACTCTACAAGACTCTGGTCCAGCCGCACCTGGAGTATGCTGTCCAGTTCTGGGCACCAGTCCTCAGGAAGGATGTACTGGAAATGGAGCGAGTACAAAGAAGGGCAACAAAGCCAATAAAGGGTCTGGAGGATCTTAGTTATGAGGAAAGGTTGCGAGCACTGAACTTATTCTCTCTGGGAAGAGACGCTTGGGAGGGGATATGATTTCGATATACAAATACCGTACTGGTGACCCTACAATAGAAATAAAACTTTTTCGCAGAAGAGAGTTTAACAAGACTCGTGGCCACTCATAAGGCCTCATGCACACGGACGTTTTTACAGCTGCTTTTTTGAGCTTTTTTTTCAGCTTAAAAAGGCCTGTCTATGTTAGTCTATGGCTTCATGCCCACCTAGGCGTTTTTAAGCTGTAAAAAAAACCCAGGACCAGTGGGTTCTGAGAGACGTTTTTCAGCTGTAAAAATGCTCTAACGCTGATAAACGCTCAAAAACGTCATTCACCAACGTTTTTTAACGTTTTTGATCCATTGAAAAAAAAACGCTAAAAAACGCTATTGCAAAAACGTTGAAAAAAGAAAAAAAAATCACTGCAAAGATACTGGCGTTTTCATAACGTTATTTTAACAGCCTGTGTGCATGAGGCCTTAAAATTAGAAGAAAAGAGGTTTAACCTTAAACTACGTAGAGGGTTCTTTACTGTAAGAGCGGCAAGGATGTGGAATTCCCTTCCACAGGCGTGGTCTCAGCGGGGAGCATGGATAGCTTCAAGAAACTATTAGATAAGCACCTGAATGACCACAACATACAGGGATATATAATGTAATACTGTCACATAATCACACACATGGGTTGGACTTGATGGACTTGTGTCTTTTTTCAACCTCACTTACTATGTAACTATGTGATTAATAAATGACTTCATGTGATTGCTATCCTTAAATAAAAGACCGTTTTTTGGCACGATTAGTCATATTTTCAATATTAATGCCAAAATTTCACAATTTCTGCCAGGGTATGCATGAATGAATGCAGCCACCACATCTAATGGTTGGCAAGCTGCATTATTGTTTTTTTGTTTTTTTTTAATTTTTTTGTTAAATACAGCTTTCAATTTCTAAGGACTACAGAGAGAACTGAGCGATCAGTGGTGTTTGATTGCTCGGTTCTCGGCCTTAGAGCCGGCGGGGGACAGATGCAGCATCGGACTGATGCTTCATCCACCTAGGTAAGTATGATTACAAAAAAAAAAAATTCCAATATTTCTCTTTAAGTTTACAGACTTCAAGAGTGTTCAGAACAATAGGAGTAGGCTAGAAATAGCTGAGATACAGTAATACAATGTGGAAAAGAATATATGATTTTACATTTAAAAAAGGTCAGCTTCTTATGCACCCTTCCTTCCCCCTTCACAGATAACACCCTTGTTGATGACCGCCGAGGGGTTAATTGTTGTCAGGGTGAGTGCTCTGGGAACTAACCTCTGAGTTTATGTAGACATTGTATAGTATTTCATTTTTACATTTATTTTATTTGTATTTGGGCTCTTAAATTCTGCAACGTTGAAAAGATCTTGTTAGAGTGCTTGTAATCTCTGCATTTTTGGTAAATGTGCAGTTACTTGAAAAAGATTGTACACTGGCCAAGGCTTGTTCATATCTACAAAGCATGGCTCTGTCTAGCCTTCCCCATATATCTTTACTTGTAACAAATCTATGCACCCCACAGGAAGTGAACCATATAAAGTGCTTCTGTTTTACAGTTTTGGCCAGATATTATATATTACCGAGAGGAAGGAAACTCATACCGCCGTGACACAATCCATTGCCCATAGCAGCATGAGTATGATTAGGGAGCCCGGTGCTCCTGGAGTTGCTAAGTCATTGAAGGGTAGAACTGTGTGTTTTTCATCCTTCCCCTGTGAAGCTCCTTTGTAAACGTTTATTAGTACAGTACTTAGAAACTTTCTCATTTCTTTCCTGGTAATATTATATTGCAAGACATCTTTTTCTAGAATTATTTACATGAACAGGGTGAGAGTGCTTAGGCACAGTTTGCTTAACTTCTGGGGCCCCAAAGTGGACTTGTCATACAACCTAGAAAAATATATAGTTAATGATACAACGTAGATAAAAACTTTCACTGTATAGTAATTGACTCTTAAAGGACAGGTGCACTTTGAAAAAAGTCTCTAAAGCTACTCTTGCCTTTCTTATCATAATGTTATATACACACTTATAGACCTCAGTAGATGTCTCAAATGCAAAAAATGTATTAGAATGTACATCTTGCTACCGCCACATCTACCCTGAGGGCCCAATCAAACCATGCAATGTAGTTACGCAACGGGAAGCCATTTTGAATGGCACCCCAAAACACCTGTGTAGGAGCACACTGCAATGTATGGTAATGCACTACTGTGTATTGCAGTGCTCTGCATTGTAGAAAATGGTACACGCATGATTCTTTTTGTCCTTTTTGGTGAATACAGTACCTTGAAAAACTATTCATACCCCTTAATTTCCTTATTTTTTCATGTTACAACCAAAAGCTTAAATGTATTTTAGTGGAACCAATTGCCTTCAGAAGTCATCTAATTAGTAAATAGAGTCCACCTGTTTGTAATTTAATCTCAGTATAAATACAGCTGTTCTGTGAAACCCTCAGAGGTTTGTTAGAGAACCTTGGTGAACAAACAGCATAATGAAGGCCAAGGAACACACCAGACAGATCAGGGATAAAGTTGTGGAGAAGTTTTAAGCAGGGTTAGTGTCGTGGATATTCCACTATACTCTTGCGCTAATAAGCGCCCTTCCACCATAATGGTATAATGCATCTTTAAATAACCCATGTCTCCCCCTTTCCCCAGTAAACAGACATGACCATACTTATGTCCTCATCTCAGCATCCCTGCCAACGAGCAGTTCACTGGTTCTTTTATTCAAAGAATACAAAAGAAATCACAAACAGGAGGTCCTGGCTCCAACAGCCAATCGCCTTCTACACAGGATGTGACCTCACAGGATATGACCAAATAAGGATGTAACAACACAGGATGTAACAACACAGGATGTGAATGTCAACACAGCAAAAATGAATTTATACAACAACCAATAAAACAATCACTACAGTTCCTGCTGATGAGAGATTGCAGGTGTATGCTCATGGCACCATAAATATGTTGATCAGGCATACAGGGGTGACACGAGCGCACATCCGCTAAACCGATAATGTGTCTGCAGAGCAAACACATCCCCCCCAGACGATCGCTCTGTGCATTGCACAGGGGTCCTTCACTGGTGGACATATCCCCACTCCGCAAACATTTCTCTACATCCCCAAGGAGCTTTCCACTACCAAACGGATCTCAACCAGCGTCAGTCTGCCCCAGTCAGCTCTTTAGAGACGATTGTGGGAGTACTAACACTGGGAGACACTTATGACAATACATATTAAAATACATCTTCATAAAATTTCCACAACAGTCCCTCCACCTCCTTGTCATATGCTCCCATGTGTCCCTCAATGAGTCTTGATCTTCTTCTTACACCTGGAAATGAATCAGTCCTTACAGTCCATATGAGTCCATAAAAAGAAAAACACTGCTTGACATGTAGGCTCTGTTCTTCAGGAGGGATGACCTAGAGTAGGACATGAAGGCCAGTCGGTCTGGGATCCTCTGTGTCTTGTACTTGGGTTGGGCTTCAGGGCATCGTCATCTGCTCAGGCTCTGTTCACTCGCCCAATCAGGCAACAGTAGCACCTCATCACGGCATATAGAAAGAATAGAAACAAAAATAACATGAGTGTATATCTATAGATATAGATATGGATATGGATATAGATATAGATATATATATATATAGATATATATATATATACCCCTACTTCCTTCAACTATGATCCGCTGCAAAATAAAAAATTAAATCCCCAAATATTCCCAAACCCTTAAGAGGACTTCAGCCTTCCCTAGCTATAGCTCTGGCTTTGCCTTGCAGTGATCTGAACCTTATCCATATGGGCCTGAACTTTGTCACTAGTATCCCCGATCCAGGTATAACAATGTTTACTTATGAATTCCCAGAAACCCCCCTTGGACTGCGGGGAAATTCTTTGTAGCTTCAACAGTTACATGAAACATCCCATCCTCAATGGATGAGAAATTGTTCAATTGTTTCATAAGCTCAAGCCCCCACCGTGTACAAGCAGGAAACCATGCCCAGACCTGGTCGAGGTTGGTGAACAATTCCCTTCCAGCTGTCCCTGCCATTCTTACCTTCTCTCGCACCGTCAGATCCTCACGATTGGCCGCGACATAAGATGCTGCGACGAGTTTCACTAGCACACGTGAACCTCTTGCATTAGGGGAATTACCTGAAAAGCTGTAGATCCGCATTAATACCAAACTAAAGTTGAAGCACACTTGTGGGCTACCTAGTTGTCCTGATACCAAAGCTGGCAAGAACCAGAGCTATTGTTAAAATTATAATTAATTTTACCCTCTAGAAATGTATCGTTAAATTCTATTGACAAGTGTCTGTTTGGATTTTACTAGTTTGTCAAAACTCCTCATACCAATATGAACATCCTATATATCATGTACCGCTGTCATCACTGGGGTGCTACAGAGATTCGGAGTAGACCCAACCATGTGTCCTGTTCGCTTTCTTAGCTAGTTGGAAAATACACTTTAAAAATATAAATAAACAAAGATACTCCTCATCCTTTGGTGTAGTTAAGCAACGTCCCGTCCCTCAAGCTTCTTTACAATGGCCCATTCACCTGTCACAAACTTGGCTAGAATTAGAGCGGTTAGTATTATTGGTTTGAAAATTGTGATTCTCACCATTATTATCCCTCCTTTTTTTCCTCATTACAAACTGGAGGAAGACACACAGGGTTTAGAATGGTGCAGAAAAAAAAACAATGAAACATGGAAATAGTTGATATGATACTTTTACCTTCTCATACACCTGCTTTCTATGTACATACACTTTCAGAAACTCCTTGGACCTGAAAAGATACTTATAAAGAAGAGTTATTACTCTATCCTTCATATTTAACCTGCAAAGAATGATAAACAATACATTTGTGTACCTTTGTAAATTGTCACTGACATTCCTCAAAACCCACAATAACTAAACCCTCTGTAACCCTTACTTTCACGTTCTTACTAAAATACAACACCCGCGACACGTAAGAGGGCTGTCGCGGTAGGTTCAAACATATTGTTGTTACTACATACAAACAGTGAGAAGACTAGAACATGAGACAAACATTTAGATACAAATGTGGGGGAGATATTTCATAGTTCCCAAAACAAAAATGAAAAGAACAAAATGACCAAATGGAATGTACCTTCACTCTTTTAGTAATAGAAAAAAATACAATGGGAAAAACACGAGAGCAGCTCTACATCTTTGCATGGACCAGCCACACAAAGTTCAAAAACAGGTCTGAGAATTTTTAATCACACAAATGTGTATTACACATCCATCAACTCACTCATCATTACAGATTTCTGAAGCCACAGTTGAACTATTTCAACGTATTTTTATTCTGGGGTCTCGTATCTCCAGACATCAAAAGTACCATCCAAAGGTATACACCTTACTGTGCCCTCTGACCATATCTGCCAATCTTTAAAGGGTTTAATGGCCTTTTCTCCAAAACCAGACTTCATGTACTGTGCAACCGTCTGACTGTGGAAAGCCTCGCATTCCTTCCCTTGCACTGACTGCCATTGCCCATGGCGATTCAAACCTGCTTATCGTCTTACCCCTGCGTCCAGGGAAACCATTGCACCCATTTAGGAGAGTACCGCCCGGTGCCTTCTTTTACAGTGGATCGACGGACTACAACTACTATATCTGGTCCAGTTCCCCAACTAGAAACCCTAACCGAGGCGTCAACTTTATGGCTTGTTATCCCAACATTTTTGGCACAGAACTACAGAGTACCACTATTAACTATGCCAAATGATTCGTCAGCAACCACAGATCAACCCCCAAATTATGTCTCTACCCCTCACAGTGTATGCATACAGAAGCGCATTGCGCTGTACAACCGTACACTGCGTCGCCAGACTAAACTGCACAGAACACTTATGCCTGCTTTCTCTACAGAACAATGTGGCTTCTCTCTGTACCTAGATATTACAACAATAACATGGATACCTCCTGTGTGCTTTCTACCCAAAACTGTATTACAGTATCCCCCTTATTAAATTTAAAAATCAATATGATTTTGTCTTTCCAAACACAAGTCAAAATACCCCAAGCTCCTCCCACCAACTTCCTTTTGCATATCTGCAAAGAACTTCCTGTTGTACATCACATCTTGTAAAGAACTTCCTGTATCAATGGACAGGAAGAGGGAGGGGGAGGGGAAGCCTAGTTTCATATTATGTCTATCAAGACGTTAAAAACTGCAGGCTATACAATACAAACCACAGCTCTAAAAAAAAAAAAAACAATATGTGGGCGGGGGCATGAATTGCCTCTGAAAAATTCCCAAACATTTAAAAATAACACACACCGCTAAAAGTACAAAAACTCAGTTAAGCTAGTAAATTCAGTGCAAAGTAGACGGCATGGCTACACACACACACACACACAAAGGAATTGGAGCAGCTTCCCCTCTAGGATGACCCACAGGCCAAACAGCACAAAATCCTTAAACTGCGCCTCTCAAAATGGCCGACGACCATGGCCGCATGGCAAACAACAACAAAAGCCAGGCCACAACAAAATGGCACCATTAACATGTGAAATGTAGTTGTTGATCCCACCAAAATCGAGATTTCTTCACTAGGAACATAAACTTCTCCCCACAAAATTACACATTTGAGACACCAAATGAACACTTACAAACATTTCATTCTACATACCACTTGGGACCTTGGGAGGCCTCAAACAAAAAGTATGTAATCCCGCCAAAACCAGGATTTCTTTACTAGAAAACCAAAATCTTTCTCCACAAAGACTGACTACACATTTGAGAATGCACACTTAACCATAGACACACACTTTAGGCTACATACCACTAGTGACCTTGGCCAACCAAATAACACAGGCTCTCCAATCGCACAACAACGCCACATGAACCACAAAATAACACAGCTCAAACATACACTCATTTTTCAAACAAAGTTCACATCAGCTTTCACAGGAAGAAGACATTGAGAATACAAACAGCGATCCTAGAAACCTGAGACCATCCAACCCACAGTGATGCTTGCTTGATCTTTTCATCTCAAAACAAAAAGTGCTGTTGTCCAGCTTCCAGCAATGCATGGCCACTTGAATATGCGGCAGCATTTTCAACTTAAAACCAAACCCTTTAATTCAAAATATTTTTACACTGATGGGGACATGTGTCTTGGTTTCATACAAAGGTAAAAATCACAATTCATCCATTTCTATTTCTCATATACATCACAAACCTATTATACATAACTTTGTTCTGAAAGTTGGAAAGTCAACAGATACCCAGGACCATCAACAATACTGGTTGCCCCTCCCCCAAGCCGCATGGCAGCCCTAAAACAAATTCAATCGTCGGCCACACACACATATTCCAGGCTGCACCAAATGGGTCCCATAGCAGAGGCAAATAATCCCAATTCATACTGACAAATCATACACAACATACGGTTACTTAAACATAACAAACATACACTAAAAATTCCAGCATTATACTAAAAGATGAAAAATGTGTTCTTTTGCAAAGCAGAACCTACCTAACACATCACACAGCCTAATGATCCAATTGTGAAGGAGGTTCTGTTCACTCTTGCCATGGCCCGCCAAAAAACTGTCGTGGATATTCCACTATACTCTTGCGCTAATAAACGCCCTTCCACCATAATGGTATAATGCATCTTTAAATAACCTATGTCTCCCCCTTTCCCCAGTAAACAGACATGACCATAATTACGTTCTCATCTCAGCATCCCTGTCGCCGAGTAGTTCACTGGTTCTTTTATTCAAAAACAACAAAAGAAATCACAACCAATGAAACACTGACTACAATTCCTGCCCCAGTCAGCTCTTTAGAGGGGGTTGCGGGAGTACTAACACTGGGAGACACTTATGACAATACATATTAAAATAGAGAGAAAAAAGGGGAAAACCTGCGCTAAAAAGCAAAGGAAAAAACTGCAGCTGCAACAAATACCACAAATATCAGTGAGGTGTAAACAAATTGTATATAGAGAAATGTGCGCTTGCATTAAATTATATATATCGTTATATCAGTATTCATATGTAAAATCATAAAGGAAAATGACTCCAAGTGAAAAAGTCGCTATACCACACAATATGGACAATGTGAAAAATCAGTGCTAAAAAGTTCATATGAAATAAATTCAATACAGTAAATAAAAACATTCAATTATTAGCAATAAGAAAAAGTGCAAGGGTGGTGTTCAAGTATAGTCCAACAAAAAGTGCAAAAATGAAAATATAAACTTGCATAAAAAATCTAAATCGCACAGGGAAATCGCATATCCACAGTTCATTCAGTGCATCCCATGTGAGTGGGGAAAAAATAGAAGGACATGAGGAGACTTCCAGCCACCAGTGGATCCAAGGGGTAATAAAGATGTACCCTTACCGGACAAGTTGGACCTCCTATATAGCAAGGTCATATAGGCTTGCAGATATGGCCCTCTGCAGGGACAGATGGATAACAGCGTCCAGGTCGGCCAGTATGCACCGCGTACAACAGGGGATGATTCTGGTACTTCAGCATTGAAAGAGAGATAGATAAAGGTAGATCAAGGCTTGTCATAGACCCATATAGACCTCCATAGGATCACCGTAAGGCTGCAGAGCTCAGCAGGCACGTGGCTGGTTGAAGCAGAGTTCTTGAATCAAGTGCAGCTGTCAGGATTCAGGCTGGAACAAAAGCATCAGCAGTTTCCAGAAGTGGCAAGATGGCTGCAACTCCAAAACCGCAACTCTCTCGGCTGGGTGAAGACAGGAAGTAGAGGGGATTTGGCTACATGTTTCAGAGCAAACAGGAGGGCCCCTTTATCAAACTATAGGAAGGTTGGTTTGATAAAGGGGGCCTCCTGTTTGCCCTGAAACACGTAGTCAAATCCCCTCTACTAGGTTGGTTTGATAAAGGGGCCCTCCTGTTTGCCCTGAAACATGTAGCCAAATCCCCTCTACTTCCTGTCTTCACCCAGCCGAGAGAGGTGCGGTTTTGGAGTTGCAGCCATCTTGTCACTTCTGGAAACTGCTGGAAACTGCCGCTATAGCGACTTTTTCACTTGGAGTCATTTTCCTTTATGATTTTACATATGAATATTGATATAACGATATATATCATTTAATGCAAGCGCACATTTCTCTATATACAACATATTAAAATACATCTTCATAAAATTTCCACAACAGTTAGGTTATAAAAAATCATCCCAAGCTTTGAACTTCTCACGGAGCACTTTTCAATCCATCATCTGAAAATGTAAAGAGTATGGCACAACTGCAAACCTACCAAGACATGGCCATCCACCTAAAGTGAAAGGCCGGACAAGGAGAGCATTAATCAGAGAAGCAGCCAAGAGGTCCGTGGTAACTCTGGGGGGAGTTGCAGAGATCCACAGTGCATGTGGGAGAATCTGTTCAGAGGACAACTATTAGTCATGCATTCCACAAATCTGGCCTTTATGGAAAAGTGTCAAATACAAAGCCATTGTTGAAACAAAGCCATAAGAAGTCCCATTTACAGTTTGCGAGAAGCCATGTGGGGGACACAGCAAACATGCAGAAAAAGGTGCTCTGGTCAGATAAGACCAAAATTGAACTTTTTGGCCTAAAAACAAAATGCCATGTGTGGCAAAAAACTAACATTGCACATCATTGAACACACCATCCCCACTGTGAAACATAGTGGTGGCAGCATCATGTTGTGGGGATGCTTTTCTTCAGCAGGGACAGGAAAGCTGGTCAGTGTTGATGGGAAGATGGATGGAACCAAATACAGGGCAATCTTAGAAGAAAGCCTGTTCGAGTCTGCAAAAGATTTGAGACTGGGGCAGAGGTTCACTTTCCAGCAGGACAATGACCCTAAACATACAGACAGAGCTACAATGGAATGGTTTAGATCAAAGCATATTCATGTGTTAGAATGGCCCGGTCAAAGTCCAGACTTAAATCCAGACCTAAATCCAATTGAGGCAAGACTTGAAAATTGCTGTTCACAGATGCTCTCCGTCCAATCTGACAGTGATAGATAGAGCTTGAGCTATTTTGCAAAGAAAAATGGGCAAAAATATCACTCTCTAGATGTGCAAAGCTGGTAGAGACATACCCAAAAAGACTTGCAGTTGTAATTGCAACTATAGGTGGTTCTACAAAGTATTGACTCAGGGGGGCTGAATACAAATGCACCCCACGCTTTTTAGATATTGATTTGTAAAAAAAATGTGAAAACCATTTATGATTTTCCTTCCACTTTACAATTATGTGCCACTTTGTGTTGGTCTATTACATTAAATCTCAATAAAATACATTTAAGTTTTTGGTTGTAATTGGGCCCCCTGACACATTCTGCATATTTGTCTGACATAGAATATAATGTGTTGTCTTAAGAGAATACTCTAAGGCCAGCATATGCATACTCTGTCAGAGCAGTAATTTTGCTGGCTTGCTATAAACAGGTCCAAGTATAGGGGGACTCAAAGAAAGGCAAGGTTTGGCTGAATGCCTACTATTGGATTATCAGATTTCTACTGTATCTGTAATAGTTGCTGGACCAGTACTCAACTGAAAATGCAAATTTCAAATTGGTCTTACCAAAGTAATTCTTCTTTCCTCAAGTGCATTCTTTGAACTAGTAAAAGTCCACAATCTCAAACTCCACCATATTGGGAGAGTCTGCATAATGCAGTTTTACATAACAAATGTGCAGCGCTAAGACCAAACAGTGAATAACTAGATGAAATAGCTATATAAAGAAAAAAAAAATATATATATATATATATATATATATATATATATATATATAACATATACATACACACCCTGATCCAAATTATTATGCGATTACTATGAAATATTCTATTTCAGTGTCACAAAGAATTTTGTTTTTCAGTTTAACTCATGGATGGCATTGTGTCTCGGGGCTCTTTTTATCACTGAAAACAATCTCAAACACCTGTGATAATTAGATTGTCAGGTGAGCCCAATTAAAGGAAAAACTACTAAAGGAGGGTCTTCCACATTATTAAGCAGAGCACCATTTTCAAGCAAAATGGGTAAGAAAAAGGATCTCTCTGCTGCCGGAAAGAATGAAATAGTTCAATGCCTTGGACAAGGTATGAAAACATTAGATATTTCATGAAAACTTAAGCGTGATCATCGCACTATTAAGAGATTTGTTGCTGATTCAGAGCACAGATGGGTTTCGTGCAGATAAAGGCACATTGAGGAAGATTTCTGCCAGATCCATGCATCGGATCAAGAGAGCAGCTGCTAAAACACCATTACATAGCAGCAAACAGATATTTGAAGCTGCTGGTGCCTCTGGAGTCCCACGGACATCAAGGTGTAGAGTCCTCCAGAGTCTTGCAACTGTGCATAAACCTTCCATTCGGCCACCGCTAACCAATGCTCACAAGCAGAAACGGCTGCATTGGGCAGAAAAATACATGAAGACTAAATTTCAAACAGTCCTGTTCACTGGTCCAGTAGTGGATGGTTGGTGGATGGCCACCCCGTTCCAACAAGGCTGCAAGGTCAGCAAGGCGGTGGTGGAGTCATGTTTTGGGCCAGAATCATAGGAAGAGAGCTGGTCGGCCCCTTTAGGGTCCCAGAAGGTGTAAAGATGACCTCTGCAAAGTATGTGGAGTTCCTGACTGACCACTTCCTTCACTGGTACAGAAGGAAGAACTATGCTTTCCGTAATAAAATCATCTTCATGCATGACAATGCACCATCTCATGCTGCAAAGAATACCTCTGCATCAATGGCTGCTATGGGGATAAAAGGAGAGAAAGTCATGGTGTGGCCTCCATCCTCCCCTGACCTCAATCCTATTGAGAACCTTTGGCGCATCCTCAAGCAAAAGATCTATTAGGGTGGGAGGCAGTTTACATCCAAACAGCAGCCTTGGGAGGCTATTCTGACATCTTGCAAACAAATTCAAGCAGAAACTGTCCAAAAACTCACAAGTTCAATGGATGCAAGACTTGTGAAGCTGCTATCAAATAAGGGGTCCTATGTTAAAATGTAACATGACCTGTTAAAATGTTGTTCAAAGTTTGAAATAGCTTTTGATTTCAATAAATATGCTGCAAACACAACAATGACAATTTTCAGTTCTTTACAACCTATAAAGTGTTTTGAAACTTTGGCTACCTTATACCACGGTCCACCGCTCAACGGTCGTTCAGTGTATTGAGAAGCTCTGTCTCCTGGGTCTTTGCCAACGCTGATACGATCCTTGTGGCAGGGGTTTTCATATCATTGCATAGCCATCCTGGTTGTTTTTCCAACTGTTGTTTCCACTAAACCAGCTGGCAATTATTGCATCAACCCCCGGTATCCTCTATTACCACAATCCCCTTCTGAGCTCACTGGTTTAACCTTTTGCCTTTATTACATATACTTATTATTGCACACCAAATTGGCCACTTTTTGATATATGTTTTAATTACCATTGGTAGCCAGGATCACTCTGCGTCTCTATCATCCCACTATGAGGCTTTTTTGCCCGTTTGGGCTTTACCGTGCTGTCCTTTTAATTTTGCAATCTCCTTAAACATGATGAGTTTTTGTACATGCTCCTGAAGAAGCATTTATAAATGCGCAATATGTAGAGCAGCGCTAATCTATCTTCATAAGACCGCTTACCTGTGTTTGAACCATACTTCCAGACTCATATAATATATGTTTTGAATTGTATTCACTATACTGTCCTGGTACAAATTATATTTGGTTCCTACAGCAGCGGTATCATCTTATACTGTACACACTGTACTATCAATGTGGATTTTTTAGATTATGTAATTTTTATACGTTATATATTTAATAAATATATATTTTTGTATTTTCATGTGTTGACTGTGTGTTGGGTACCTGGTAGTAGAGCCTGACTGGTAGGAGAAGACCTGTCTTACATCTCTGGTTGAAGAGCCTTTGGAGTGTGAACAGTGGTCTCGAGCACACAGCAGGGTAGGAGTGCCTTGGCAGCTGGAGCTGTAGCAAGATGGAAGTCCTTCAGGGATGGCTGGAACTGTGGAGACAGCTGAGGCAGTAGCAAGTCAGCGACCTGAGGAGCTGGTGGCTGCTGAGGCAGCTGCAACTGGAACTGGATGAGATAAGCCAGAGGATGCGGCACACACACACACACTGGATAAGGTAGTAGAGAGGTCAGACAAGCCGGGTCAAGAACGGGTAATCAAGCAGGCAGATTCAACAGGCTTTAAGCAGGATCGGATAACAAGCAGAAGTCCATAAACAGGGTCAGACAAGCCGAGGTAGGGTTAGGCGAGAGCAGGGAGGTCAAACAGTAGCCGGGTCAGTAGATAGGATCAGCAAACAGGTTTCAGATTACAAGACTCAGAGCTGCAGACGAAGCAGCGCTGCACAAGTGCAGCTGCAATTCTTTTAAAGTCCTCTTGGTGCCAAACGGCTGAGGGGCGTGCTGGCGCACACAGGGAGACAGACGGTGTTCAAACCGGCCAGGGGCGCGCGTGCACACGCATGTTCATCCATTCTGTGCTGGCAGACCCCTGACACTGTGCCTAAAAAGTCCAAGCCCTATTTCCATCTTTTTTTTGTATATACAATTCCTATAGGACGCGGCACCCTGCTTATTGTCTCTGTATCCACAGTACCACTCTGTGGTTTGATACAGACATTTTTTGAAATAGCTTTTGATTTCAGTAAATATGCTGCAAACGCAACAAATGACCATTTTCAGTTGTTAACAAACTATAAAGTGTTTTGAAACTTACTGTGCGTAATGATTTGGAACAATGCATTGTAAGTTTTTTATTTTGAAAAAAAAAACTGTTATCATTAGGAGGTTTGTTCAATAAAATTTGAATTGTACTTTTAATAGTTGATAACATGAGAAGTTAAATTTAATAATAAAATATATCCTATGAAACAAATCCAAAATTGTGCAAATAACATTCAATTATTTGTAATGTCCAAAGTAAAGTGTAAGTGCTCCGTGTGCTGCACAATATCCTTAATATAGATATTAAATCAAATTCTTTGACAGTCCATCATAAAATCATAGATAAAAGTGATGCTGGTGCCTTCATGCAGTGTGCACACAATCCTCGTGTACCCCTCCGCCAGATATACCCTCACCTTAAGAGCTTTGTATAGAAGCCTGTAGTAAATGTTAACAGCATTAAAAGATCCTCCTGTGACTCCTTCTTCCTGTGGGAACTATTTGGCTTAAAATGCGGATCAAGAACAACTCCTTCCTCCTGGTTACCAGCAACCTCCTCTCATATATGTCACATGTAGAAACAACAAAGGCTTGCAATAGTGCGATAGAACACCTTTGGGATGAATTAGAGCGGAGACTGCGAGCCAGGCTTTCTCGACATCAGTGCCTAACCTCACAAATGTGCTTCTGGAAGAATGGTCAAACATTCCTATAGACACACTCCTAAACCTTGTGGACAGCCTTTCCAGATTAGTTGAAGCTGTTATAGCTGCAAAGGGTGGGCCAACTGAATATTGAACCCTATGGACTATGACTGGGATGCCATTAAAGTTAATGTGCATGTAAAGGCAGGTGTCCCAATACTTTTGGTAATATAGTGTATTTATCTGTTTACTAATGGTAGCAACATGAGGATTAAGAATAGTCAAAGTTGATTGAGAGAGCTAAGTTCCACTTTAAATCAAGCAAATCTCTATCAGTTATTCAATGTCTATTAGGCCTTGTGCATTCAGGTGCCTGAGCCTGTGCAATACAAATTCCAGTAAGTGGATAAAAGCTTGTGAGCTGCCAAACTCCTCCACTAAAGTGAAAATCTAAAATAAAAATAAAATAAAAATAAAAAAAATATATAAAAATAAACAAAAACAGCTGCCAGCACTTCCCCAAATGTGACAATGCAAACTGATATATCAAATGTGCCACACTTAAATAGCTATACAACTAATATACATGTGTAGCACAAATACAACAAATAACCAAAAAATATATCTTGTGATGCAAAGGTAATTAATAAATGTCCAAAAATATAATAATATAATAAAGTGCTTGTGCTCCGTGTATTGCACAAAGATCCTTAATAATGTAGTATCCTGTGATACAAAGGTAAAGTGTCCAAAAAAATATATAAATAAAGTGCACATGCTCTGTGTAGTACACAAAAAATCCTTAATGATAATAATTCAAAAATCCATTATGAAAACATAAAACGTGATGATGGTGATGATATCTTCATGCAGTGTGCACACACCCTCCACCAGATGTACCCTCACCTTAAGGGCTTTATACAAAAGCCTGTGATAAATATTATTATCAGCTTGAAAAGATCCTCCTGTGTTTCCTCTTTCCTGTGGTGGCTAATTTTGGCTTAAATGCTGATACAAGAATCACTCCTTCCTCCTGATTAAAGTGCAGATCAAAAGCCACTGCTTCCTCCTGGCTATACTTTATTATATTATTATTTATTTTTTTGGACATTTATTAATTACCTTTGTATCACAGGATATATTTTCTGGTTATTTGTTGTATTTGTGCTACACATGTATATTAGTTGTATAGCTATTTAAGTGCCGCACATTTGATATATCAATACAAATTCCAGTGCTTTTTCTTCACCGGGAAAACCCAGGTGCTGCGTAAAGCTGCCCATAGACATGAATAGCTGTGTGCAGATATACTTGGTGCTATCATAAATACAAGTATAGCATACAAATGTACACCTTACTCATGTTATACACTGGTGTATAACTGAGTACAGGCACTCAGTCATTCTTTGGGCGACGATGCACAGCAGAGGTCTTAGTGAGCTCCCATTTTCTCTCTAGGCTGATGCAGGCCACAAACTTGCTTCCTACGGCAGTTGCAACAGTTTATTTTGACCAAAAAAAAAAAAATGATTTTAGTCTGGCTAGTTGAAAGTCTTAATTTCAGACAGGAAGATAATTGTGCATTTAGGCACAATCAGTGATTCTACCACATCAAAAAGTGCCCAACAAAATTCTGCCCACTAAGGGCTGTTTATGTCATGTCTTTTTTAATCACTGTTTCTCTAACATGAAAAGAGATACCAGTTTTACTTTTGACTGCAAGTATTTACTTTATTTTGCTTAGACCCACTCTTTTAAAAGAAGGAAACTTTGGCTCCAGTTAAGTCAATGTTTATATCCTAACTCCATTTTTTATATATATATATATATAAAAAAAAAGTTGGATGAATGAACTTCAATTCATTTAGAAGTATATTTCACATCATTTAGTTTATTTTGATCATAGTTTTAGCAAGACTAATTTTAGTCAGGCCAAATAAGTTATCGTTTTAAACAGAAAGTTATTGTCAATTTAGGCACAGCCAGTAGTTTGACCACATTAAAAAGTTCATGTTGGCCTAACCACCAAAGTCTTCCAAGTAAGAGCTGTTTATGGCTTGTCATTTTTAATCACTGTTTCCCTCATATGAAAAAGATATCTGCTTTACTCACGAGTGTAAGTATTTGCTTGTTGAGATTTCAATACAGCTTTTATTTTCCTTTCGTGTGCTATCTAAAAAGTAGGAAACATTGGCTTCAGTGATGTGGAGATTTTTAACGTAAGTTCAGTTTTGGTGAAGCAAGTTGAATGAATTACCTTATATTTATTTAGAAACAGGGCCATAACTGAAATCACAGGGCATCCAAAATGTAATAGGCCACCAACAGAAAAAAAGAACACATCTGTACAACACCCTAATTAATATGGTGGGTTACAAAGAACTGAAGTGGATGCAGCGGTGATATTGAGGTAAGTACAGATCTCTGGAAGGGAGGGTGGGTCCAGTTCATTGTTTTGAATGAAGTGGATGCAGCGGTGATATTGAGGTAAGTACAGATCTCTGGAAGGGAGGGTGGGTCCAGTTCATTGTTTTGAATGGAGTGGTGTAGAATAGAAAATGTCTTACAGAATGAGGAGGTGCAGAATAGGTAAAGTACAGCTTGCCATATTGATAGAGGGGTACAGATTAGCAAGTGTACAGTATGGCATATGGAATGAGGTGTCGCAGAATAGGGAATTGCAGCATGGCATACAAAATGAGGAGGTGCGTATTAGGGAATGTACAGCCTGGCTTTCAAGTTGATGTGTCACAGAATAGGGAATTACAGCATGGCATACAGAATGAGGAAGTTCTGAATAGGGAATGTACAGCTTAACATGCGGAATGAGTTGGTGCAGAATAGGAAATGTGCAGCATGGCATATGGAATGAGGTGTCACAGAATAGGGAATTACAGCATGGCATACAGAATGAGGAGGTGCAAAGTAGTGAATGTACAGCTTGGCATTCAAGATGGTGTGTCGCAGAATAGGGAACTACAGCATGGCATACAGAATGAGGAAGTTCGGAATAGGGAATGTATAGCTTGACATATGGAATGAGGTGCTGCAGTATAGAGAACGTTGTACAGCATGTCATATAGAATGAGTCGGTGCGCAATAGGGAATGTGCAGCATGTTAAATGGAATGAGGCAGTACAGCATAGCATTTGGAATGAGGTGTACAGTTAGGATTTGGGTTTACTGTAATCCAAGGCTTAAAGCTGGCGCATTCACTTTACTTTTTTTTTTTTTGGAAAATTCTTTTTATTGAGTTTGTTTAAAAAATAAAACAAAAAACAAAAAAGTTAGCATTCACTTTACTTTATCTGAATATGGCAACTGTAAATCAGCCATAAATTAATATTAATCCTGATTTAGCGTAAACTAAACATGAATAAAAGAAAAAAATCCTGTAGCATATATGGTATAAGTAAAAGCAAGAACACATTAGTGTGGGACCCTACTGTGCCAGCCCACCCAATCTCTGCTTCCACTTGTATACACAGAAAAAAGCAGAGACTTCACTACCCACATGCTCGGCCACACTATGACTCAATGACTAAATGTCGTTGCGCTACTAAAAAAAGGAATCGTATGAATAAGATAGCAGCCAGCATCACCAGTGTAGTAACCGTGCAAAGAATAAAAAATAATAAATAAATGCAGCGCTAAAAGATGAAAGCAGGGGGATGGATTGACACCGCATATGCATATATATATTGGGTAAGATAACAAATATTTCCACGTGGTAATAGTTACAAGCCACAATGAATAAAGTGAAAAAACAGACTCCAGTCACTGGAGGCAGTGTCCATAATGGGGTAAAAGTTCATGAACAACATGATACTTCTAGTGTAAGAAAAAGGGGAACGTGTGTGGTTGGTATTCTTAAATCGAGTGGATGGTCTTCATATACTCAGAGTCCACATATAAGTAGAAGGGGTAAATGCGCTTACCAGATAGGGTGGACACTCTCACCGTACGGCGGAGCGTCGTTCAGGCTTGTGGATCAACCGATCCTAGGGGTGCTTGCTGGGGGGTGCTGGTAATAGGTTCCACTGGTCCCT
Organism: Aquarana catesbeiana; assembly: GCF_042186555.1. Lineage (NCBI taxonomy): Eukaryota > Metazoa > Chordata > Amphibia > Anura > Ranidae > Aquarana > Aquarana catesbeiana. The sequence continues at coordinate 101,210,785 of NC_133335.1, read as the reverse complement.
TCTGGGGCAACCAAGGGAAGAAGATGGTGCTTAGATCCTCAACAGATGGATGGATTCACCTTTACAGTGTGCAAGCAGCTGATGCAGGGTTGCTGAAGCCATTTGTATCCTGTTACCATGCGATTTTTATACTTGTGATCACCATTTTTTATCTATTTTATCCGGTGTCTGTAAAGATCCCCTTTTTTTGGTGGTTTTCAATAAACCTTTCTCAACTGATTCATGCACTATGTGGAGACCTTTTCCTTTCTCCACATGAACTTACATCTGATGTGGTGAATGCTGCATCTCCCAGCTGCTTGCCCGCTGTAAAGGTGAGTCCATCCATCCGTTGAGGATCTAAGCAACATTTTCTACCCATGGTTGCCCCAGAAGGGACCAGTGGAACCTATTACCAGCGCCCCCCAGCAAGCACCCCTAGGATCGGTTGATCCACAAGCCTGAATGACACTCCCGCGTACGGTGAGAGTGTCCACCCTATCTGGTAAGCGCATTTACCCCTTCTACTTACATGTGGACTCTGAGTATATGGAGACCATCCACTCGATTTAAGAACACCATCCACACACGTTCCCCTTTTTCTTACACTAGAAGTATCAGGTTGTTCATGAACTTTTACCCCATTATGGACACTGCCTCCAGTGATTGGAGTCTGTTTTTTCACTTTATTCATTGTGGCTTGTAACTATTACCACGTGGAAATATTTGTTATCTTACACAATATATTTGCATATGCGGTGTCAATCCACCCCCCTGCTTTCATCTTTTAGTGCTGCATTTATTTATTATTTTTCACACTATGAATTAGATGATCTCCTCAGTTAAAGCCATGGAGGACATGAATAATGAATTACTTCCTTTGAAGGCTTCTGTGTTTACAAGCGACAACAGCAATCAATTGAGCTGTCACAGCAGATCCTGCATTGATGGAGGTCTGGACAGGGCTGGTTGGCCCAGTTTAACTGCTTATATAGTCAGGTCCATACATATTGGGACATCGGCAGAATTCTAATCTTTTTGGCTCTATACACCAGCACAATGGATTTGAAATGAAACAAACAAGATGTGCTTTAACTGCAGACTTTCAGCTTTAATTTGAGGGTATTTACATCCAAATCAGCTGAACGGTGTAGGAATTAAAACAGTTTGTATATGTGCCTCCCACTTTTTAAGGGACCAAAAGTAATAGGACAGATTAACAATCATCCATCAAACTTTCACTTTTTAATACTTGGTTGCAAATCCTTTGCAGTCAATTACAGCCTGAAGGCTGGAATGCATAGACATCACCAGACGTTGGATTTCATCCCTGGTGATGCTCTGCCAGACCTCTACTGCAACTGTCTTCAGTTCCTGCTTATTCTTGGGGCATTTTCCCTCCAGTTTTGTCTTCAGCAAGTGAAATGCATGCTCAATCGGATTCAGGTCAGGTAATTGACTTTGCATAACATTCCACTTCTTTTCCTTAAACTCTTTGGTTGCTTTCGCAGTATGCTTCGGGTCATTGTCCATCTGCACTGTGAAGCGCCGTCCAATGAGTTTTGAAGCATTTTGCTGAATATGAGCAGATAATATTGCCCGAAACACTTCAGAATTCATCCTTCTGCTTTTGTCAGCAGTCACATCATCAATAAATACAAGAGAACCAGTTCCATTGGCAGCCATACATGCCCACGCCATGACACTTCCACCACCATGCTTCACTGATGAGGTGGTATGCTTTGGATCATGAGCAGTTCCTTTCCTTCTCCATACTATTCTCTTCCCATCACTCTGGTACAAGTTGATCTTGGTCTCATCTGTCCATAGGATGTTGTTCCAGAACTGTGAAGGCTTTTTTTGATGTTGTTTGGCAAACTCTAATCTTGCCTTCCTGTTTTTGAGGCTCACCAATGGTTTACCTCTGTATTCACTCTGGTGAAGTCTTCTCTTGATTGTTGACTTTGACACACATACACCTGTTGTAATATGTGATCACTACAACACCTACCTCCTGGAGAGTGTTCTTGATCTGGCCAACTGTTGTGAAGGTAGTTTTCTTCACCAGGAAAGAATTCTTCGGACATCCACCACAGTTGTTTTCCGTGGTCTTCCGGGTCTTTTGGTGTTGCTGAGCTCATCGGTGCGTTTTCTTTTTAAGGATGTTCCATACAGTTGATTTGGCCACACCTGATGTTTTTGCGATCTCTCTCATGGGTTTGTTTTGTTTTTTCAGCCTAATGATGGCTTGCTTCACTGATAGTGACAGCTCTTTGGATCTCATATTGAGAGTTGACAGAAACAGATTCCAAATACAAATAGCACACTTGAAATGAACTCTGGACCTTTTATCTGCTCCTTGTAAATGGGATAATGAGGGAATAACACACACCTGGCCATGGAACAGCTGAGCAGCCATTTGTCCCATTACTTTTGGTCCCTTAAAAAGTGGGAGGCACATATATAAACTGTTGTAATTCTTAAACTGTTCACCTGATTTGAATGTAAATACCTTCAAATTAAAGCTGAAAGTCTGCCGTTAAAGCACATCTTGTCTGTTTCATTTCAAATCCATTGTGGTGGTGTATAGAGCCAAAAAGATTAGAATTGTGTCGATGTCCCAATATTTATGGACCTGACTGTAGGTGGAGTGGGCAGCTAAAGATAGGAGCTCCTCCTTCCTTTGGCCCCATAGCAGCCACATGGGCTGCTATGACAGTAGTTCACCCCTGTATATGTTCTTTTTTTCTAATCATCTTCCCAAAAAATCCCTTATTTTTCTAATGTAATCAGTCTGCTTCAGGGAGGCATCTTAAAAAATGAGGCATTCATTATGCCAAGCATGTTTTTTTAGAAAGGGTTTGCTGCGTGATCGCAGGCATTGGAACAGGGGGATCTGCAGAACAGGGTGACCCAGTACTTAAAATCAATGCCATGATGACATTTGAAGGCACCAATTAGGCAGGGTCTGTTTCTTGTTACTTTATATTTAAAAGTTTAGCAGGAGTGCTTGTTGAGGATGTTCATATGTATCAAGAGGTTTTCGTGTTATGAGTTTTTGTGGAAAAGTCAAACTGCATGTATGTGGCTTTGACAATAAGGCCCCTTGCACATTGGTGTCACAAGTTCCTAAGTAAACATCAGTAAATTATGATGCTTGTGTGCAAGGGACCTAAACGAGTAAAAATGCGAGTAAATTACTTGCACTCAAAATTTCTATTTTTGTTTTACTGCTCTGTACTCACGCTATCTTACTTATCTTTACTCAGCTGTGTGCAATGTCCCATAGACAACAATGCATCTTATGTCAGATTAATAATAAAAAAAATTTACTACCGTTTGCAACAGGCCTTATAGTATAGCAATTTAGTACGCCCTTGTTGTCACAACATTTTTGATAGGCCTAAAAATGTTGCCCAAGTGACTGATTTGTGCTTATACAACAGGGGTCTAGCCAGGGGCGTTGCCAGGTGGCAAAAAGACCAGGGGCTTTAGCCTGAAGTCCAAGCTAAGCCCGGGGGGGTCGGGGGAGTTTAGGCGTGGTGTATGTGACGCGGGCTTTTTTTTTGGCTGGCCCGTAACCTACATACACTGACCTACCTACACTGACAGTAGTGACCTACCTACACTGACCTACCTAACCTGCATACACTGACCTACCTGACCATCATACACTGACCTACCTACACTGACCTACCTGACCTACATACACTGATCTACCTACACTGACAGTAGTGACCTACCTACACTGACCTACCTAACCTGCATACACTGACCTACCTGACCATCATACACTGACCTACCTACACTGACCTACCTGACCTACATACACTGATCTACCTACACTGACAGTAGTGACCTACCTACATACTGACAGTAGTGACCTACCTATACTGATCTACCTACACTGACAGTAGTGATCGACCTACCTGACCTACATACACTGACCTACTTGACCTACATACACTGACAGTAGTGACCTACCTACATTGACCCACCTATACTGACAGTAGTGACCTACCTACCTGACATTTACATATGCTGTCTGACCTACCTCAGCTCAGCAGTGGTGTGCGGTGTCACAGCGGGCAGGCAGTCAGTCAGTAAGTCAGGAGAGGAGAGCCGAGCAGGGATGTGGCGCGGCGACCGCATTGTAATTCCCGCCTTCTGGAGCCTGCAGTGCCTATGATGGACGTCACATGTCCCGCGGTCCCACCATTGGACCAGTGGGATGTCCATCATAGGCGTTGCAGGCTCCAGAAGGCGGGACCTGCTATGGCACTCGGCTGCACTCGGCAGGACTCGTCCACACTGATCTGTCCATTATGACAGCGCAACGCCTATGATGGACCGTCAATCCTAGGATCACCGGCGGCGGGCAGGACCATGTGTGACGTGACGGCGGACGCACACTCTGTCCACGTGACGGGGTGCCGAGCTGGGCGCTCGCTCATGCGCAGTGCGGCGCCGCACTTTCATGGGGGACTCGGGGCTAATAATGTTAAAATGGCCGAGACTCGGGGCTTTTCGGGGTCACATTCGGGGCTTCAGCCACCCCTAGCCACCCCCTCCCGACGCCCCTAGCTTCACCCTGCATTGTCTTGGATGTAATAAAGGAGATATACCAAATAGGGAATTTGCATGTTGAGTGAGGGAAAAAATGCCTAGATGGTTTTTCCAAACTATTGTATCCTCTGTTTGTTTCATTAACCACTTCAGCTCCCTCACCTGTACAGTATACCTCTTATTGACCAAAGAAACTTTTATTTCTCTACAACGGGCCTATTGATTCACCAATTACTTTCTCATTACTTATGGTACAAAAGTTACAGATGTATCATTTTTTTCATGTCAACCTTTTAGTAATACTGTATTGCAAACATGAACATTCTACAAGCAAAAAAACTAACAAAATGAAAACAAAATCTTTTTCAAGTTTTGATAGCTTAACCACTTCATCCCCGGAAGGGTTTACCTACTTAATGGCGCCAGGCCATTTTTGTGATACGGCACTGCGTCACTTTAACTGACAATTGCGCTGTCGTGTGACGATGTACCAAAACAAAAAAGATGTACTTTCTTTCCCACAAATAGAGCTTTCTTTTGGTGGTATTTGATCACCTCTGCAGTCTTTATTTTTTTGCACTATAAACAAAAAAAGACCAAAAATGTAAAAAAAAAAAAAAAAAAAACAATATTTTTTACTTTCTGCTATAATACATATCCAAAAAAAAATATAAAAAAACACATTTATTCATCAGAAAAAGGAATTTAAAATGGAGAGATTTGGGACTTTAAATGAGTTTAAACGGGGCCGTTCAAGTCCCCACCTCCATCCCGGGTAATTGTATATAATAAGAGAAGGATTGGCGGGACTTTAACGAAGCACACGGGAGCAAGAAAAATTAAATAGATAAAATTGTTTTTAATTGGTTCAAATTATCATAAATTTTCATATCAAAACATTTAATGCATTTTGCTATATATAAATATCTGTATATTTTATTACAATTCATCAGAACCAAGTATTGCACATAAATAAACATTCCAACAATGAGTTGGTACGGATTATAGGATACATAAAATAAGACATGATTAACCTCCCTGGCGGTTTTCCCGAGTGTGGCTCGGGGTTAAAATTCAGTACCATTAGCGGTAACCCTGGGCCACACTCGGGGTCGCATTGCAGGATCCTGGGGCGGCGTTACTTACCTTGTCCCCGGGATCCTGCGATGTCACCCGCAGTGTCCGAGGGCTCCGTCCTCCTCCGAAGCCTCTCCGTGCCAGGCTCCGTTCCCTGCGAGCGGCGCGACGCACGGGGGCGGAGCCTGGCGGCAAATTAAAAAAAAAGTAAAAATCATAACACATACAGTACTGTAATCTTACAGATTACAGTACTGTATGAAATGATTTCATGTCCCTTTTGTCCCCAGTGCTTTGTCCTATGCCCTGCATGCAGTTTTACATGATATACACTGTTCTTTCTGCCTGGAAACTGTAGATTGTCCATAGCAACCAAAAAGTGTCCCTTTACGTCAAAAGTGGCTTTAGACCAGCTAGAAAACAGCGATAGTAAATTAGAACACTTGCAGAATTGAGCGATAGTGAATTGTGGGGAAATTTATTTTATTACTATTTTTTTTTTATTTTTTTTTATTATTTATTTTTATTTATTATATTATAATTTATGTTTTTGTGTTTCAAACTTTATCATACCCGGGATATCTACTAGACTCTGGTTTGGACAGATTTAAGTGTGTTATTGTTAAGATTTACAGACCTACAATATAAAACGCCAAATTTCCATGCAAAATAATGGTACCGCTTTCAGCACCTAAAATCCGAAATAATCATACCGCCAGGGAGGTTAAATGGGCTAAAATAACTATATAAATTATAACAATGGAAATACCACCAAAATGAGGCTGGAATAGGGAAACAAATTAAGTTGAAAAAGGAACGGCCATACAAAGTAATTCATAATTGTATACACATCGGTTGGTGTTAGCTCTACGCGAAACCTTGGTATTTGTCTATGGATACAGAAACAAAATACATTATAAAAAATAGAGGTATTCTAGAGTAAATTAAAAGGGCGAACCCAGGACATGGAAGATGGAAGATCCCCCCCCATGAACTGAATTATCCCACGCACTTACATGTGAATCCTTGCAGTGGTGGTGCGGGCACAGAACCCCCAAGACCAGCCAAATAGGGCCCCAACCGGGAGCTGAGGGGACGTAATGCTGCCAGCAGGGCCAAACATGAACAACGCCCCACGTGGGTATGGGTGTGTGATGATGGTGTTGAAGGGGGTAACCACCTTAGTGGGAGACCTCTGTGATAGATGTGACAAAGAAATGGTGTAAAACAGTGAGGTAAAAAAAGAGAAAAAAAGTGTAATCAGAGAAAAACATGTGTAAGGTGAATGAGATATGTGATTAAAATTACCTGATTGTCAATGTCTGTGAGAGGAATGAAAAAATTGCCTTCGTGCATCATCTATCCCGGTTGGGGACGGTGTGAACTGTCCTGAATGTGAAACCCAAATGAGGAAGGAGCCCATATAGGCGATGCTGCCCTATTTGGCTGGTCTTGGGAGTTCCGTGCCCACACCACCACTGCGAGGATTCACATGTAAGTGCGTGGGATAATTCAGTTCATGGGGGGATCTTCCATGTCCTGGGTTCGCCCCTTTAATTTACTCTAGAATACCTCTATTTTTTATTTTATTTTTTATAATTTATTTTATTTCTCTATCCATAGACAAATACCAAGGTTTCGCTCCTGATGATCGGCTATAAGGCCTTGAAAGCGTAGAGCTAGCACCAACCGATGTGTATACATTTATGAATTACTTTGTATGGCCGTTCCTTTTTCAACTTAATTTGTTCCCTATTCCAGCCTCATTTTGGTGGTATTTCCATTGTTATAATTTATATAATTATTTTAGCCCATTTAATCATATCTTATTTTATGTATCCTACTCATTGTTGGAATGTTTATTTATGTGCAATACTTGGTTCTGATGAATTGTAATAAAATATACATTTATATATTTATATATAGCAAAATGCATTAAATGTTTTGATATGAAAATTTATGATAATTTGAACCAATTAAAAACAATTTTATCTATTTAATTTTTTCTTGCTCCCGTGTGCTTCGTTAAAATCCCGCCAATACTTCTCACATTTATTCATCAGTTTAGGCCAACATGTATTCTGCTACATATTTTTGGTAAAAAAATTGCAATAAGCGTATATTGATTGGTTTGCGCAAAAGTTATCGCGTCTACAAACTATGGGAACAATTTATAGACTTTAAATTTTTTTTTTCATGTTTTACTGGTAAGGGTGGCGATCTGCGATTTTTAGTGGGACTGCGACATTGCGGCGGACAAATCTGACCCTAAGTGACACTTTTTGGGGACCAGTGACATTATTACATTGATCAGTGCTAAAAAAATGCACTGATCAATGTATAAATGACACTGGCAGGGAAGGGGTTAACATTAGGGAGCGATCAAGGGGTTAACTGTGTTCCCTGGGTGTGTTCTAACTGTGTGGGGGCTGGGCTCACTGGAACACCAATCACTGGGAACAGCACATCTCCATGATGTCTCCTGTCAGAACGGGGATCTGCCTTATTTACAAAGGTAGATCCCCGGTCTGCCTCTGTGTACTGTGATCACGGGTCGCCGGCAGACATAGAGTCCGCGGAACCCGTGGGCGCACTTCCACGGCGTTCGCGCCCACAGTGTTACCTGCATGGACGGTAGTTTGTGCAGTCGAGCCGGCCTGCCGCCGTATATATAGAGTGGCTGGTCAACAAGTGGTTTAAGCGGACCTTCATAAATTTTTTTAAACTTTATATCTATTAAATCTTCTGTCCTTGTTGTTTTAACTTTGGATAGTAAAACATTTTTTTTTCTGCCAGTAAATACCTTATACAGCCCACTTCCTGTTTCTTGTCTGGTAAAAAGCCTAGGCTTATGACATCATGCACAGCTCTCTCTCACTCTTGTGAGAGTTTGCCAGCAAGGTAGAGGGGATGAGTCATAAGAGGGCCAATGAAAGCTGGAGGGCTGCAGAGCTGGAGGTGTGCCTCTGTGTGCCTGTGTAAATGCAGGAAGTGAACAGGCAGCAGCTTCAGCTGCCCACAGTTAAAATGGCTGCAGCCAGACTTAGTGGAGGGAGATTTCTGCAGCATATTTGGCAAGTACAGAATCACAGTATATATAAAATAATATGCAAAGTGGTTGGAGGGAAGCTTCAGAATGGCAAAGATGTTTTTATTACAAATTATGTGAGCAGACTGCAGTTTCTCTTTAAATTGGAACTAAACTCTCCTATCCTTTAAAGCCAAGAAAGCTGCCATCTTAGCCTCTGTTGCACATGTGATCAGCTACAGTATGAGAACCAACCATTTGATGGCTAGACAGTTAAGTTGAGAGCTAACATAAGTACACTAGTAACTGTAACATTTATAATTCACAGCATGTCTTGAGTGTAACTGTTTTGGTAAACAAAATCATTGGGTTTAATTCCTCTGTAAAGCAAGTAGTGTAAGACTTGGTTCACATGTATTCAACCAGTGTTCAGGTAGGGCAGCACAATAATTTTAATGGGCTGTGCTACCTGCCAAAACATGGGGAAAGAAGCCCCAAACCCTTTTTGTAAATCGCACCGCATGGAGCCGAAGTGGGGGGTGCCATTACCTATTAATGGTACCCCTGTGCATCTACTAAAGAACTGCATGTTTCTCTCGAGTGTTGAGAATGCGCACAATCATGTGAACGTAGGCCTAATATGAACTATAACTATAATATAATATATGACTTTTATAATTGCATGTAAATTACATTTCTAGTTTGAAGCATTAAAAGTTTTTCACAAATAAAATACTTTTTCTTTATTATACATCATGGGACACAGAGTTAGGCTATTACCCATTACTTACTGGGTTATACGTCATTTCTAGGTGAATGGACACTGGTAGACAAAGTCTAATGCCCCGTACACACGGTCGGATTTAATATAAAATTTTCCGACAACAAAATCCGTTGTCGGAAATTCCGATCGTGTGTACACAAATCCGACGCACAAAGTGCCACGCATGCTCAGAATAAATAAAGAGATGAAAGCTATTGGCCACTGCCCCGTTTATAGTCCAGACATACGTGTTTTACGTCACCGCGTTTAGAACGATCGGATTTTCCGACAACTTTGTGTGACCGTGTGTATGCAAGACAAGTTTGAGCCAACATCCGTCGGAAAAAATCCTAGGATTTTGTTGTCGGAATGTCCGAACAAAGTCCGACCGTGTGTACGGGGCATTAGACAGGAAGTCCGCCCCTATATAACCCCTTCCAAACAGGAAGTACTTCTGTTTTTTTACCAGTGTCTGCCAGGTGGGTGGGCACGTTTGTTTAAGCTTTCTAGAGCTCCAGGTCTTAAGTCCCAAAGCATTTCTTAAATGAATCAAGGGATTGACCGATCGGATCCATTTGAAAAAAAAAAAAGCTTATATGCTTAAATAAATGGTACCTGAGCCTCGCAAAGAAGACGCAAGGATCCTGCGTGGTTTTGCCGTTAACGCAGCCTTTGGGCGCTGGACACTGTGTAGGGTGCTGTACAGGTCGGAGGGAGTGGACCCGAAGACATGAAAGGGTACCCAGTCCTTGAAGGACCTCAAGTGACGTAACCCGCTGTGATGGGTGAAGATTGGGCTCTTAGTTTGTAAGTCTGCCCTGCGCCTGGATGGGTAAGTGAAACCCCCTTATTTACTTATTGTGGGGTGCCCCAGTGATTGTAACAATCTGACAAATTAGCTAGAGGCTGGACACCTGTGTGCGGTGACCACGGGGGAGTTTGGGTTAGCTGCGGTTGTTCGCAAGAGTATATTTTCCTTGTTGTCTTGGCTGTTTTTTCCTTAATGGATGGTCCACACACAAGGATCGCCATGACGCAGGTGTGTTCGCCAGAATGCACAGGTGTTAGCAGCTGTTGGCAGCCATGGCGCACGCGGCTTTGCCACGGACGTTGTACACACTCAGAGCCACACATGCGCTGTAGCTTGATCTTGGCGCACGAAGATTCGCATCATGTGCAAATAAAGCTGCGCGAGTTCACCAGGACTGCGCACATGCATGCGCACGTATGCGCAGAGCATCCCGGCGCACAGCCATCTTATGTCAACAGGTGTTGGTTGGCAGGCTAAGGTGTTTAGCAGGATTGTTGCATAGGGGCTTGGTGAGCCCTAATAAAGGGTCTCCCATCTGGGGTATGTAAATACTAAACCCAGGTACTCCCTTTTTGTGGCTTGCAATGTCTTCAAAAAAGAGGAGCGGGACTAACGCTACAGGGAAGGGCACATCTGTGTCAGTAGCTCCTGGGGAGCCTAGTCAAAACCCTAGTGTTGTATCTCCTGAAACCCCAGAGGCTTCCGGGCAATCTGAGCTGCTGCTTCATCCTTTAGCACCAGGGATGATCTGTCCTCGGCTCTAGCCGGGTTAGAGGACAGGATTGCTGGCATGAGTGCCTCCATCTCGCAGGGTGGCAAGAAGCGTGACAGATCCCCCTCCCCTGATCCTCCTAACTTGGAGCAGGAATGGGTTGATGATGGGGAAGGGCTAAATGCCAATGATTCTGTGGAGGGCCTGGCAGATGAGTCTGCTTCTGAGCAATCTGGGCCAGAACATGTGCAGTTGGTATCAGCCTCTCAGTCAGAGGCTTTTGATCCATACTCTTACTGAGATAGTTCATTCTGCCTTTAAGTTACCTTCCGCAGAGGTTTCTGAGCCCCCCTGTTCCTCTTTGGGGTCCCTGAGGCCACCTCGAGCCTCAGACCTTCCCCTTGCACCCACTGTTGGAACAGGCGGTGTATGCTGATTGGGAACATCCTGACAGGATTTTCATTCCTCCTAAGAGGTTTTCCCTTTTATATCCCATGGAGGAAAAGTTTGTTAAGAAATGGAGCATTCCAGCCGTAGTCTCTTCCAAAAGAACTTAACTTGTCCAGTGGATAACTCACAGGGATGGTGTAAAAATGTAGTGCTAAAACAAAAACATAACCAAAAAACGTGTATAGGTGAATACAGTTCAATAACTTGTGGGTAATGACCCACTATGATGTGAATATAAACAACATAAGTGAGAAAAGTCCCACAGTGCAATAAAATCTTCCGGTGTATATTTCATCTACATGGAAATCTTGAAGTAAAAAGAGGTTAAACACTCTTACCAGAGCAGGTGGATTCGGATGCCAGTGACACCGAATCCAACAGGCTTAGAGATCCAGATGGATGGCACTCTTAGGAGAAGGTGGGGGTCTCGGATCTCAAAGGACATCACCCCTTGGCTGGAACAGCCTTAGTAGTATCCACCAACCGGAGGGAACGATGCATCTAGTGGGGAGCATCCAGATCTCGTATCCAATCAAAAGAATATGGGGAAGAAAGAATGGAATGCTCTAATGGTGCAGGTCAAAAGGGTAGATTTATTGGAACAAACCAATATACAAATGATAAAAACGTGATCACATAAAATAAAATAAAGTGTAGGGAATAGTGTGCCTTGGCTGTATTCACCTATACACATGTTTTTTGGTTATGTTTTTGTTTTAGCGCTACATTTTTACACCATCCCATTTGAATACTTGTCACATTTTTGTGTAGCAGCTTTGTTTCTTTTCACTGGGTTAGCGCAGTTATATTACTGCTTTTATTTGATAACTCACAGGGCTTGAAGGACCCTGTTGACAAGAAACTAGTCACTATTAAGGGCTTCCTTTTCCTTGGCCAGTTTAGCTTTATAGCCAGCTGTTGCAGCAATTGGAGTCTGCCAGTCCTTAAAGGATCAGGTCAGATGGCCTGACCAGCCTAACGAAGAGGAGGATCCTGCTGAAAGCAGAGCAGACATACCTCGTTACACAGATATACTGTGTTTTGCTGTAGATGCCTTAAAGGACTTGATACAGCAAGTCTCTCGTATGGCTCTCCTGTCCTGTGTACACATGCTCAGACTTCTATGGCTTAAGAACTGGTCAGCTGAACTTCCTTGTAAAGAGTTTTTGGCAGGGTTCCCCTTCCATGAAAGAAAAGGGGCACCAGACAACCCTTCATTCGGCTCTGTGAGAGTTTTCTAGGAGGGATGGTGTCCTTCCTCCAGAAGGCCCTGGTTTCCTGAGATTGGCAATAGACGGGCCATAGACACTTTCACGCCGCCCCAATCTACTGTCTCAAAGTCCTATATTCCACCCCAGTTTATAGTCTCTAAATTTGACGGCTATTGAAGCCAGGGTGCTGAAGAAACCTGGCATCTCGGGACCAGTGGTGTCTACCTTAGTGAAAGTTATAGCATCTACAAAATAGGGGATAGCTTTATGGCATTTTTTTTTTTTTTTTTTTTTATAAGGCACTGCGACATTGTGGTGGACAAATCGGACCCTTGTGACACTATTTTGGGACCATTGACATTTATACAGCGATCAGAGCTAAAAATAGCCACTGATTACTGTATAAATGTCAGGGAAGGGGGTTAAACATTAGGGGGGGGCAATCAAGGGGTTAAGTGTGTTCCCTCAGTGTGTTCTGTAGGGGGGATGGGCTACTACTGACATGACAGAGATCACTGCTCCCGATGACAGGGAACAGTGGATCCCTGTCATGTCACTAGGCAGAACAGGGAAATGCCTTGTTTACATAGGCATTTCCCGATTCTGCCTCTTCTTGTCACGGGCCACCGTGCCCGCCCACTAACCAGCTATGACGGAGGGACGTACAGGTTTGCCCACCTGTGCCATTCTGCCGACGTATATCGCCATGCAGTACATCGTCGTGCAGCAGTCGGCAAGTGGTTAAAGTGGATGTAAACCTGATTCATGAAATTTGAGCTGGGCACATATATCTGCAGTGTTTTGTTATTTCTCTTCAAAGCACGTGTCCCGTAGCTGTCTCCTGCTCCATTCTTCTGTTATCAGCCTGATAACTTCTGACTAGCTCTCTGACAACTGAGATAAAAGCAGCCTTTTGGCAGAGTTTTGTGTTGGGGAGGGTGCTATAAATAGATTAGCACAAAGCTGAACGATTCAACGAACAGATCTGAAAGGCTCTACCTATGAAAAGAGGGGGTGTGTGCCTTTCTGCCAATCAGCAGGAAGAGAAAATCTCCTAAAACACTCTGAACTTTCTAAAGAATATAAATAAGAAGACAGCAGTTATACAGTACATGTAAAACTTATGTAGGGACATTTGTTACATCTCTGTGTATCATCTGAGGCTGTTCACTTCACTGGGTATATGTGAGGGTTTACATCCACTTTAATATGCTGGTTGAGTTTTCCCAAGCAAACTTTGTTTGCTACACATCTCTTGTATAAATGTAGGAAAGCTATAAAGATTATAATCTATTTTCGAGTTTTATTATTTCTTTATCGTACATCACGGGACACAGAGCACCATAATAATGACTATGTGGGTTATATGCTTACCTTTAGGTGATTGGACACAGGCAACCAATAGTAAGACGGTTCCTCCCATATAACCCCTCCTATACAGGAAGTACCTCCGTTTTTTCGCCAGTGCCTTGAAGGTGATGGTCATGGCTGTTGAAGCTCTTCAAATTTCTGCAAAAAAAAAAAAATGTCCCACTGAGGGCGTTATAATCAGATCCATTCGGATGGCATAACAAAGCTAAAGTGGATGGTACCCAAACCTCAGTTCAAGAACGAGGTATTGCTTGTAATGTGTCCTATATAGGCGCTGGACCCTTGTTATGTTGGTATTCCTGGTCAATCTTGCCCAAGGTAAACCAGAAAGGGTGCTTTACAGGTCCAGGGGTGTGGACCCCAATATATGGGGGACCCGGTCCCTGAAGGTCGTGATGGGGGAAGATTGGGCCTGGTAAGACAGGCCCTGCTGCTTGGGATGGTGAGTACTCCCTTTGGGATTTTTTATATATATATATATATATATATATATATATATATGTATATATTTCCCTTTAAAACTGCTGGTAAACCTTAAGCCTGTGTCTGGGATTACAGATGGCCGGTTTTGGCGTGCATTTTTGAATACTGGCGTGCGCGAGTGTGCGCATGCGCCACGAGCACGCCCCCGGCGTGTATGTGCGCCCCTGGTGTGCGCCGTCGGTGTGCGCCGCGTGCATCAGGACGGCGCATGCGCTGTGCGGTGGGCGTGCCGCCGATCGCTGATGCACGCGCTCACTCTCAAGCTAAAGCTTTATAGGGATAGAGCTCCTGGCATGCACGTGGACAACACAGAGCGGTATTTAGGCACATGAGTCTGGTGGTCTTGGACACAGTGGTGACAGGTTAAAGGCTGGTTATAGTTTGTGGGGAGTACTCCTTTTCTTCCTCGTGTGTAAGCAATGTCTTCCAGAAAACGAGGTATAGGGAACAAGGCAAGCACAGAGGTAAGAGTCCCACCTCTAAAAACAGGAGACCAACCCCATGCTGATACAGCCTCAGTTTCTCCAGAAAGACCTGCGGCATCTGGCCTGGCTGAGCCATTGCATTTGTCAGGCATAGTGGCCACTACCAATATACCTGCCTCGGCTTATGTTACAAAGGATGATTTGGCATCTGCCTTAGTGGGCATTGAGGGCAGAATAGCTGGCATGATTGCCTCTGTAACACAGGGGGGGCAGAAGCGTAATAGATCTCCCTCCCCTGAGCCTTGGCCAAGTGGTGAGTCACTAGAGCACCAGGACTCTTATAGTCAGATGGGTCCAGGTGGTCTGGAACCAGAATGGGCGTAGGATTTGGAAGAGGTGGTCATAAAAGACCGGGAGGAAGGAGAGGCTGAAGAATCCTCGACTGAGGACTCTGGCTCTGAAGAGCCAATTTCAGCCTCCCATTCCCAAAGATTATTTATCCAATCTCTAATTGAGATGGTATGAATTGGGTTTAAGTTACCCCCAGTTCAGGAGTCTGGGCTCTCCTGTTCTACTTTGGGATCTTTGCGCCCTCAGCAAATTTCCCAAGTGTTCCCTTTGCATCCATTACTGGAGCAGGTGGTTTACGCAGACTGGGAGCACCCTGACAGGATATACTTACCTCCCAAAAGGTTTTCTGTCTTATATCCTATGGAGGAGAAGTTCAGGAAGAAATGGTGGACGCCGCCATATCTATCTATCTATCTATATATATATATATATATATATATATATATATATATATATATATATATATATATATATACCCAGGTATTTAAGGATCCGGATGATAAGAAGCTAGAGTCCTTATTAAAAGCCTCCTTTTCGGTGGCTGGTGCAGCAGTTCAGCCAGCAGTTGCAGCTATTGGGATTTGCCAATCCCTAAAGGATCGCTTTAAAAGGTTGGTTAAGAGCCTAACTTGCCAGGAGGACCTGCTGAGGTATTGTCGGAGATTCCTCATGCCTTTGCAGTAGACGCATTGAAGGACTCAATTCAGCAGATCTCTCGTTTTGCGTTACTGTCAATCCAAATGCGCAGAGTCTTGTGGCTAAAGAACTGGTCTGCTGAAACGCCATGTAAAAGGCTACTAGCTTTTCCATTCCATGGAGAGCTCTTGTTTGGCAAAGATCTGGATAAATATATCCAAAAGATCTCTGGAGGAAAGAATGCCCTACTCCCTATTAAAAAGAAAGGGAAGCAACCCTATTATAAAATTCCCAATGCTCCAGGACCTAGTGCTTCTTCCCCTAAATGGTATCGACGGCCTCAGCCGTCTGGCTTTAAAAGACCCCAGGGTCAGAAGAAACCCTGGACCCAAAAGCCACCCAAGCCCAGCTCCAAGTCTACCTTGTGAAGGGGCGCCCCCGCTCTCGCGGGTGGGGGGCAGGCTTTGGCTGTTTGGGGAGCCCTGGGAAGAACTGGTTCAAGACAGATGGGTAATTTCCACTGTAAAATATGGTTACAGAATAGAGTTCCGGAAGATTCCCCCTAATCGGTTTCTGTACTCAAGGGTTCCGTCGGATCCAGAGAAAAGAAGATGCCTATTCCTTTACAGCATCTGCTGATGCAGGGGGTAATTGTAAAGGTTCCGCACGAGGAAAGATTCAAGGGGTTTTACTCAAACCTATTCACCGTGCCGAAACCAAATGGGGAAGTAAGGCCCATTTTGAACCTCAAGGCTCTCAACCTCTTTGTAGAAGTCTGATCCTTCTGCATGGAGTCAGTTCGTTCAATAATAAAATCCCTGAGAAAGGGAGACTATTTAGCGTCCATAGATATCAAGGACGCGTACCTTCATGTGCCGATCTTCGGACCACATCAAAGGTTCCTACGCTTCGCTGTAGAGGGCAGTCATTTCCAATTTGTGGCACTACCTTTCGGTCTGGCCATGGCTCCCAGGGTCTTCACAAAGATTTTGGCCCCAGTGTTGGCTTCCCTAAGGTCTCAGAAGGTCTCCGTAGTAGGATATCTGGACGATCTTCTTCTAAGGGAATGCTCTCGCCCCATACTGGTTCAAAACGTGTCAAGAACAGTATGGGTTCTACAACGCCTAGGTTGGATTCTAAATGTGGACAAGTCAGCTCTTTGTCCGACCCAAGCCTTGGTGTGTCTGGGTCTGGTCTTGGACACCGCCCAAGAAAAGGTGTTTCTTCCTCCCTTAAAGATCACCTCCATAGTGGAACATGTACAGAAGGTGAAAAAAGAACTAACACCTTCTATTCGGCTGTGCATGAGGTTACTAGGCAAGATGGTGTCATCCTTCAGCGCAGTGCCATATGCACAGTTCCACTCCAGAGTGTTCCAGAACAGTATTCTAAAAGCCTGGGACAAGTCGGCTCGAACCTTGGATCAGCTTATGGTTCTATCTCCACAGGTTCTATGGAACCTCTCTTGGTGGTTAAGAACCAGCAACTTGAAAAGAGGGAAATTTTTCCCACCGGTAGCCTGGAAGGTCGTAACCACGGACGCCAGTCTTCTCGGCTGGGGAGCAGTCCTAGAGGAAGCATCTGTTCAGGGAATATGGTCCCAGACAGAAAGGACCCTGCCCATCAATCTATTGGAGATTCGGGCAGCTCGTCTGGCTCTGCGATTCTGGACGTCCAGATTCCGGGGTCTTCCTGCCAGAGTCCAGTGCGACAACTCCACGGTGGTGGCATATATCAACCACGAGGGAGGTACCAGGAGTCGGACAGTCCAGAGAGAGGTAAACTATATATTGACTTGGGCAGAAAAACATGTGCCGTTCCTTTCGGCAGTGTTTATCCCAGGGGGTGGACAATTGGCAAGCAGATTTCCTAAGTCGCCAGAAATTGTTTCCAGGGGAATGGTCCCTGCACCCCGAGGTTTTTCTACAGATCATGCCAATACTGGAGGACCCCAGATGTGGATCTGTTGGCATCCAGATTCAATGCCAAGCTGGACAGGTTTGTCTCTAGGACCAAGGATCCGCTTGCTGTCGGGATAGACGCATTAATAGTTCCTTGGGATCAGTATTCTCTGATATATGCCTTTCCCCCGATCCAAATTCTACCGCACTTATTAGGCAGAATACAGGAGGAGCAAAAACCAGTGATCCTAGTGGCCCCGGAGATCCTGGTACTCGGAGATTGTGAAGTTGGCAGTAGGAGACCCATTGGTCCTTCCATGCCGTCCAGACCTGTTGTCTCAAGGACCCATATTCCATCCTTCTTTACGGTTGCTGAATTTGATGGCTTGGCTATTGAGACCAGACTATTGAAAGACCGTGGTATTATGGGTTCAGTCTTGTCTACCTTGATAAACGCTAGAAAGTCAGTTTCTAGAGCTATCTATTATAGAGTCTGGAAGTCGTACATTTCTTGGTGTGAGGAGAGGAAATGGAACACTCGTAGGTATACGATTGGAAGAGTTCTTGCCTTTCTTCAAGCAGGAGTAGACTTGCAGCTCGCTTTAGGGACAATTAAGGGACAGATTTCGGCCTTATCGTTTTTTTTTTCCAAAGACCCATTGCATCCCATTCTCTGGCGCGAACCTTTGTCAAGGGAGTAACACACCTGAGGCCGCCGGTTAAACCACCTGTTTGAACCTATTAGGCATATTCCTTTTGTCTTATTGACCAGAAAATTTGTTTTTTTGGTGGCTATAACATCGGCTAGAAGGGTGTCTAAATTGGCCGCCCTTTCTTGCAAAGAACCTTTTATGATTCTTCATCAGGACAGAGTGGTCATGCGCCCTCGTCCGGATTTTCTACCGAAGGTGGTTTCCAAATTTCATTTGAATCAGGATATCATTTTTACCTTCCTTTTTTCCAAACCCTAAGACTAGGGAGGAAAGGTCGCTTCACTCACTGGATGTGGTGAGGGCGATCAAAATTTACTTGAAGATGTCAGCTCCCTTTCGGAAGACTGACTGTTTTTTTGTCTTGCCAAAGGGTCCTAAAAAAGGACAGCCCGCAACAAGTTCAACTATATCCAGGTGGATTCGCCAGACTATTATCCAGGCGTATGGATTAAAGCGCAGGGTTCCACCTTGGGATTTAAAGGCATACTCCACTAGAGGGATTAGTGCATCATGGGCAGTACGCCAACAGGTGTCTATGGCTCAGGTTTGCAAAGCGGCCACTTGGTCTTCAGTTCATACGTTCACCAGGTTTTACCAGGTGGATGTGAGATCTCAAAGGGAGACTGTTTTTGGCCACAGCGTGTTGCAGGCAGCTTTATAATCTCAGGCCCGATGGGCTTAGGGATAATGTGTTCCCCCCCTCAGGTGCATTGTTTTAGGACATCCCACCTAGTCATTATTATGTTGCTCTGTGTCCCGTGATGTACGATAAAGAAAAATGGATTTTTAAAACAGCTTACTTTTCTTGGAGTACATCACGGGACACAGAGGTCCCTCCCCTCTTTCTGGGATCGTCATTGCTTGCTACAAAACTGAGGTACTTCCTGTATAGGAGGGGTTATATGGGAGGAACCATCTTACTATTGGTTGCCAGTGTCCAATCACCTAAAGGTAAGCGTATAACCCACATAGTCATTATTATGGTGCTCTGTGTCCCGTGATGTACTCCAAGAAAAGGATTTTACAGGTAAGCTGTTTTAAAAATCCGTTTTTTCTACCCTTCATTAATGTTTGTAATACTAGTAGTGCACTGTTACATACACTGATCAGCCATAACATTATGACCACCCACCAAAACCCATTGAGGCATGGACTTCACTAGACCTTTGTAGGTTTCCTGTGGTATCTGGCACCAAGCCATCAGTAGAAGATGCTTTAAGTCCTGTAAGTTGTAAGGTGGGGCCTCCATGGATTGGACTTCTTTTTCTAGCATACCACAAATGCTTGATTTAATTGAGATCTGGAGTATTTGGAGGCCAATTCAACACCTCAAACTCATTGTTGTGTTCCTCAAACCATTGAATTTACCTTGAATTCATCAGACCAGGTCACCTTCTCTCATATCTCCTGTAATCCACTTCTGATGCCCATGTGCACATTGTTGACACATCTGGCTAAAGGACACAGGTCAGCATGGGTACCCTGACTAGTATTCGGTTACGCAGCCACATATGCAGCAAACTTCGATGCACTGTGTGTTATGACACTTTTCCATTGAAACCAGCTTTGATTTTTTTTCAGCAATTTGAGCTACAGTAGCTCTTCTATTGAATAAGACTACAAAGGCCAGCCTTTGCTTTATAAGTGCATCATTGAGCCTTTGCCGCTCATGACCCTGTTGCTAGTTTGCTGGTTTTCCTACTTTGGACCACCTTTTGTAGATCTTGACCACTGCAGACTGAGAACTTGCAGTTTTGGAGTTGCTCTAGTTGTCTAGCCATTGCAATTTATCCCTTGTCAAAATCGCTCAAATCCTTACAATTTAGGAACAATATGTTCCCTTGCTGCCTAATATACCCCACCCACTTTCAGATGCAATTGTAACGAGATAATCAATATCATTCACTTTAACTGTCTGTGGTCATAATGTTATAGTTGATCATTGTAGATTAGAAAAGTTGTTAACCTCAAAGTATAAAAAAACAATCAAAACAACACCTTCTTTTAATTCCTGCAGAATTCCACCTTGAAATATATTTATAGGGTGTGGAAGTAGGGGTCTGTATAGAACCACATAATAGATTAAAATAACTGAGTGTCGGAAAAGGTAAAGCTACAGCCCCCAATTGGAGCCAGATGTATTAAAAGGCATTTGGGCAATCTACAAAAAGTGACTTCATTATTTAGCTCTCTTTCCCAATACACCTATAATGTTTAAGTTTTATGTCACTTTTTTCTAATTTAAGGGGAATAAAATGTGTTTGCACAGTGAGCGGGTAGAACTAGTCGTCTCTCTTGTGATTGACACTCCTCCAGTCATCGGTAGCAGAGAGAAGCCCCCTGTAGCTTTGAAGGCCTTGTTTGGATGACAGCCCAGTCAAGGTCTGCATCTTAGGCCTCCGTTCTACTGACCCGCTGTTGAGTGTCTCTAGATAGTAGGGTTTCAAAAATATGTCTGCATTCTAAAACAAAATTGGCTGTGCAGCCTAGAAAAAGTTCTCAAGGGAGTAAAAGAAGGCGCCACTGCAGCTGAGACCCACGTTTTGAACTTTTGTTTTTTCAGTACATTACCACCTTTAAGGAATTATTTTTTTATTCTGTAATAAGCATTTTCCAACTTTTACAGAATATTTGGAGTCAAAACACAAAAGACCTCTGTCCTCAATACAGACCTTGTCTTTGTAGTTAGATTAAATTAATGCACTGTTGCCCCAGAATCTAAAAGACTGAAAGACACTGCTATGACATATTCCCATAGTCTTTACAAGCAGTTCATTGCCTTTCTTACCTTCAGATTGTGGTAAGATATTATGTTTAATTTTTTTCTACTTCTATCCAGTAGTTAGAAATATGCCACTTTGCAGTTGGGCTTACTAAGTAGCAAAATGTAAATCTCAAATTTGAGTAGGAACATAAGCATAAGAAAGTATTGTATTTTACAGACCTTATACGTTTCTACCTTATGTCTCATTATGTCTACAGCAAGGACCTGATTATTCTTTATATCTTATAGCCACAAAAGTATATTACTTTCTTAATAAATATTTGGTAATACATAAATCCTATACAAAGCACATATTATTATGTCACCTGTATTATTCATAGCCTTGCTTTCTAGCTCTCTCCCCGTCCAGGTGCAGAAAGCTCCAGCCTGCCTGCAGGTATATACTGCAAAGGCAAGCAGAGTGGGAGATAAATCAGGCAAACCTGCACAATACAGTATGTGTATATATACTGGATCGACTTGAGTACAACCAGCCTACCCATACATGGATCGAATCTTGGCTGGTCCCTGCTGAACTGGCCAAGATTCAATCCATCTATGGCCTGCTTAAAGCTCCCTTTCTCATCAAAACACACTAAAACAGATCCTTCCCAGCTTAGGGGATATGATGGCAAATAACCGAGGCAGGTCTGTTCACCTGCTTTAAAAATAAAGAGGACATATTTTTAACAGGTGATTGATGGGCTTTTAATTATATGGTGTCTAAAATGTGCTTAATACAGTAAGTAAAAGAGTAAATGCGTAGTATGGAATAATGAGAATAATGATATACAGGCAAGTCCCCGAGTTACAAACACCCGAGTTACATACAACTCCTACTTATGAACGGACCTCAATGCCGGCCACTTGTGCTCCACGCTGGTCCTGGATACCGCCGAGCAGCCATCTTGCAGTGCCGGACACGACCAGCACTGCAGTACTACATGGCCAGAAGAGCCCCAGGTAGCATGACTGCGTGCCCAGAAGCACCCAGAACATCCCACATCCCTGCACAGGCTGATGTTACACTAAAAAATGCACTGTTTCGACTTACAAACAAATTCCACTCAAGAACAAACCCACAGTCCATATTGTGTTCGTAACCCGGGGTCTGCCTGTATTGACACCAGATTATTTCTCTAGAAACAAATAGAATGCTCCCACAAATTTTTGTAAGGAATGGTTTTCAATGAAATTGTCCAACTTCCCAAATAGCCTTTTGCTCAGAGTACATGGTGGTGTTTGCAGTGTCAGAGGCATCCTAACTATTAACGCACCAAAGATATTTTTATTAATAGTTTGCCAGGATTTTAGGTTGTTGTACACAATCTCATTATTAGAGTTTGACAGTGTGAGTACAAGCAATTCCAAATGATAATCCTGGAGGCCAGTGACAACAGTCATTTTATTCCCTTAATATAATTATTACAATTTTTGGTACAATGTTACATAAAAAGGAAAAAAATGGGATTACACCACAAAATCCAGACACAAAAGGGTAAAGCTTAAACTATGCAAAAAAAGGAAGAAGGATATGAGTGTAAAAACATAGTAGTGGGTTCCAAGACCCCATTATATAAGTTTACCTTAGACTGCCCCAATGGACAGTTGCACATACTAGGTATAATCAACAGACAAACAATAAATTAAAAAAGGACCCCTCCTGTACAATGGGATAACCTGGGCCAGGGGTTGGCATCATTTCAAATCTTTCTTCCTTCATTTGAAAAGTGAGATCTGCAAGATGAAAACCTCCCTTTTTGGGTTGGACCTTCTCCCTACCCTAGCTCAACAAAGCTCTAGCTTATGCCTTTCCTCACACATTTGAACACACCTCAGGCCCCCTAGTCCTGGCATCCCTGGGAGGGGTATGAAAAAAAGAAAGAAAAAAAAAAAGTAGAGGGGTTAATGGAAAAAGAACGAGAGAGGGGGGTTAATTGAGAATGGAAGTGAAAGTCAGGGAGTAGAAGAAGAGATGAAAGGAAGGATAAGTAGGTTAACATTTTTTATTGACCATCGTTCTTTAAAAACAGAACTCAACTGCGGAGTTTTCAACATGCACTATATTACCAAAAGTATTTGGACTTCTGCCTTAACGTGCACATGCACTTTAATGGCATCCCAGTCTTAGTCCGTAGGGTTCAATATTGAGTTGGCCCACCCTTTGCAGCTATAACAGCTTCAGTTCTTCTGGGAAAGCTGTCCACAAGGTTTAGGATTTATGAGGTCAGGCACTGATGTTGGATTAGAATACCTGGCTTGCAGTCTCTGCTCTAATTCATCCCAAAGGTTTTCTATCAGGCTGAGGTCAGGCGGTGTGCAGGGGTGCAGGCCAGTCAAGCTCCTCCACTCCTAAACCTTGTGGACAGCCTTCCCAGAAGAGGTGATACTAGCTGCAAAGGGTGGGCCTACTCAATATTGAACCCTACGGACTAAGACTGTAATGCCATTAAAGTTCATGGGCATGTAAAGGCAGGTGTCCCAATACTTTTAGTAATATAGTTTATAACAAGTACCTAAAGTACATCTATTAACTATAATTATCTATTTTAGATAAAAGATGATTGACCTATGTAATAAAACTCTTTGAAACCCTGGCAATGTTAAAATATTATAGAATACGTAGTGAACTCTTTGTATTTTTTTTAATAGGCTGAAAGATAGTAAGCTGCCATTTTGTTAAATAAGATGTCTGAGCTCTTGTTTTTTTTTTTGTTTTTTTTTACCAATATGTAACTTGTTTAATAAGTAACTTGAAATAGAGCTAAACATTACTAGAAAAACAGCTACATTGTGTATAATTGTCCCTATAGTGGATTGCCAAGCAATTTCTGTAAAAATTGTATAGCAAATGGGAACATCTGACTTCTCAAGTCTTACCTCTTTTCATGTCTAAACCTGCACTTTCTTTTTTTTTTTTTTTTTTTGTGTACCTGTGTTCAAGCTGCGGATGCACATTAAAACCTCACATGTGACATTACTGCTTAAATTTTATATCCCAGCATCCCTAGCACAAGGGGGCATGTAAGAAATATGAGAGCGACACTTTAAATGCTGGCCTGCCGAATAGCAGCAACAGAATGGGGACAGCAATCACATCCTTCATGGGAATGTTGAGGCAAAAAGGAGGTTTTGCGTAGAAAAAAAGAATTTATGCAAATAAGGGTATTGTGCTGCTCAGAAGTTAATCGGCAACTTCTCCTGGGTGACAACTGTGCTCTTTTTTATACTACACATATACTTCCTTCTAATACAGATCTATAGGTCTTCTTATGTAGTCAGTCAAAAGCTATTAGGTGTATGTTCGTTATGCACTCAAGCCCTTTCATACATGGCATACATATCCTTACCTTTCTATTACCCCCCACCACCATCACTACCTTCTATTTCTGTTCTCTTTCTCAAATTCAGATAAGCACGTTGATATGACCAAATACTTTTGAGGAATTATAGGGGATGGGACAGAGGGGACGGGGGTGGAAGAAATAGGACATTATCAGGGTAAGGGATTATATAAAGTCTATAGGAGGTGACTCTGGGAAAATTATCAGGGTAAGGGTTAGTATGAAGGGGATAGATATAGCATCTAACAAAAGTGAGTACACCCCTCACATTTTTGTAAATATTTTATTATATCTTTTCATGTGACAACACTGACGAAATTACACTTTGCTACAATGTAAAGTAGTAAGTGTACATCTTGTATAACCGTGTAAATTGGCTGTCCCCTCAAAATAACTCAACACACAGCCGTTAGTGTCTAAACCGCTGGCAACAAAAGTGAGTACACCCCTAAGTGAAAATGTCCAAATTGGGTCCAATTAGCCATTTTCCCTCCCCGTTGTCATGTGACTTGTGGGGAGCAGGTGTGTTAAATTTAGGTCTGGAGACATGCTTGGCTAGTCCATCACCTTTTACCCTCAGTTTCTTTAGCAATCCAATGGTTGTCTTGGAGGTGTGTTTGAGGTCATTATCATGTTTGATTACTGCCCTGCGGCCCAGTCTTCGAAGGGAGAGGATTTTGCTGTGCTTCAGTATGTCACAGTACATGTTGGCATTCATGGTTCCCTCAATGAACTGTAGCTCCTCAGTAAAGGCAGCACTCATGCAGCTTCAGACCATGACACTTCCACCACCATGCTTGACTGTAAGCAAGACACACTTGTCTTTGTACTCCTCACCTGGTTGCCGCCACACACGCTTGACACCATCTGAACCAAATAAGTTTATCTTGGTGTCATTAGACCACAGGACATGGTTCCAGTAAGCTATGTCCTTAGTCTGCTTGTCTTCAGCAAACTATGAGCTTTCTTGTGCATCATCCTTAGAAGAGGGTTCCTTCTGGGATGACAGCCATGCAGACCAATTTGATGCATTTGATCTGAGCACTGACAGGCTGACCCATCACCCCTTCAACCTCTGCAGCAATGCTGGCACCACTCATATGTCTATTTCCCCAAAGACAACCTCAGGATATGACGCTGAGCATGTGCACTCAACTCCTTAGGTCAACCATGGTCAGGCCTGTTCTGATATACAACAAAATGAGCCAGCGCTCAATGGGCTGACAGAGAAGGCGGTCTAACAACAGGCAGTGGAACGTAAACATTAATAGTTTATTCAATAGTACATACATGAACAGATCCTGTTGTCAATGCAAGAAGAGGTTGAGAGAGATGAAAGGGAAAGTAAATGGCTTACGGTGTCACTAGAGGTCCTTAGAGCAACTAGGGCTGACAGCATCCAAGTGTGGGGGGAGAACACTTGCAGCAGGGGAGGCGCCAAGGTCCCTGCCTTGCTTCAGCCAAATGAGAGACCCGCTCACCGGCATGTAGAGGACATCCATATCCTCTAGCTGCACTGGGTCCAGATCACATATTACTGTGATCCCTTCTTACCCACAGGTGGCCACGTTTTAGCGCTGGTGACATTTGCTATCTTAAGGCCTGTTCTGAGTGGAACCTGTCCTGGTAAACCGTGCTGCAGCTCAGTTTCAGGGTCTTGGCAATCTTCTTGTAGCCTAGGCCATCTTTATGTAGCGCAACAATTCTTTTTTTCAGATTCTCAGAGAGTTGTTTGCCATGAGGTGCCATGTTGAACTTCCAGTGACCAGGATAAGAAAGTGAGAGCGATAACACCAAATTTAACACACCTGCTCCCCATTCACACCTGAGACCTTGTAACACTAACGAGTCACATAACTTTCACTTAGGGGTGTACTCACTTTTGGGAGATACTGTAAGTCCACAATTTCTGATGTCCCTCTGTCTGTGAAATTTTGTAGCATTTGTGCAGCTAATTTTACTGTTGACTAAAACCTCTCCAAGTAAAGAAGTCCGTGTCTCTTACTGCTACTTGAGGCACCATAATAGGACATGGGCCTCATCCTCCAAGACCCCCTGGTCATACTGCTGAGTGCTTAAGGCACTTTAATAGGATGTGGGCCTCATCCTCCAAGACCCCCTGATCACACTGCTGCCGCCATCTACTCTTTCGGAGCTTGTAGGTCTGCCTGCCTGTAGGTTCTGCTCTGATTTGATACCATGCTGTGAGCACTCGGTCTGTTCAGGACCTGTCTTTGGGGTCTTGTAGCATCTCCAGGTATAGGCGCCTATTTGTAGTCTCTCTGTAGTGATTGGTAAGTAGATAGTTTCTAGGACTTTATTCCTCTAACCATTATTTTTCTTTTGAATTGTTCATTATGTCTTTTTATTTGAGATTTTGGGAAGTCAAGTTTTTTTTTTTTCAATTTTTTAATGGGCTAAAGGTGCAAAAGATTGTTTGTGGGGTGCACAATTTTCATTGTTGGTTAGTAAGACTTTAAAGTGTTATGAGCTAGGGCTGCTCTTTTGTAAGTGGTCTCAGAATAAAAATGCCCTCTTAAGTAAACCAACCAGTAAAGGGAATCTGCTCAGCTCAATGTTACTGCTACTGTACTGTGATGGAATTCAAGGAAGTACTTGCAAAATCCTGAATAGTATATTTTCGTTGGTCTGGTAGGTGACATGGCCCCATACTTTACTGCCATAAAGGAGGATTGAGGTGATGACACTGTCAAAAGCTTTAAGCAAGACTCTTACCAGAGGTTTTAGGTAGTGCAGCTGTCTGCTGATGGTGTGGAAGGTTCTGCATGTCTTGTCTTTCAGGGCCTCTATGGCAAGCTTGAAACTTCCTGGCTGGTTAATTTCTAGTTCGAGGAACAGTATGTGTAGCTGGTAAAGTCATTAAGAGTGCAATTGTTTTATATAAAAGGACACTATTTGTTTTGCGTTCTATCATTGGAACAGCATGAGTTTTATTTTCTTGAGCTGATTAGTAGTGCCCATGTCACACTGTATTTTTTCAACACTGTAAGGCTGTCTTGCAGCTCGCTCTCTCTCCCTCTGTCCTTTATTTGCCATTTAGATGCTCCGCATAGTGATTGTACTTTACTACTGCTTTTATCTCACTAAGTCTAACGCTAAGGTAAAGTCTAATTGATATGCTGTTTACTATTCCGTAAGACTGTATATGTACTAATGACCATGCCCCCAATATCAAATTATGATATTTTTGCCAACAGATATTTTACAATTTGTTGAACAAGCTGAGTGACCTGCCAAAATATTTTCTGTTCTCATTGACAATATAGGAAACAGTGAACAGTGTGTGTGCACTGCCTCCTCAGTCCTACAGTAAGGTTGCACTGTGGGTCCTAGTGTGCAGCCACTGATCAACAAAAGTTTCCCAGCATATCCTTTTCGACAGAAGTCAATCTAATTATTGTGGGCCACACAATGATTGAGATTTGGCTGATCCCTGCTGAACCAGCTACATTTTGATCAATCTCTGCTCTGTGTTAGAGTAAAGTTGGCATGGTCATAGGATGGTTGGTAAAGAGGGGGGGGGGGGGTTGGGGAAGTAATGAGGGGTTCCTTGGTTTAGGAAAGTCAAAAGTCAAATTGTGAATGCACACTTGCTAACCATCTGTCAACTCTAGGAAGACAGTGGTTACTAGAGAGGGCGCAAACATGCAGGCATGATCTGACTGCCAGTCAGTGGCGGCTGGTGCCTGATAATTCTTGGGGGGTGGCATTTGCCCCCCCCCCCCCCCAGAATTATTTGCTATTCGCTATTGTCACACAACTGGGTGGGCTTGTAGCACAGTGCGCCCTGAGACCACCCTTTTTTGAAGCCTATAAGAGCCTCTGGCTCTAATCATGTCCTTCAAAAAACACCCCCCCCCCCCCATTGGAATCCATGTGTCTGGCATCCCTGTATGTAGATCAGGGGGCTTGATGCATTAATGTGGGGGCAGCGCCCATGCGCCCCTATTGGACGGGCCACCCCTGCTGCTAACCGTTTGCCGACCAGCTGCTGTCATTATACTATGGCATTTCGGCTCGTTCCCGCCAATCGCCATAGCTGTACATCGGTCCCTTTAACAGCTATAGCAAGCACGCGCCAGAGCATGACGGGGTCCACAAAGTCCTCCGGCCACCCGCTATCGCTCCACAGAGAGCCAGAATGGGGGATCTATCAATGTAAACAAACAGATCCCAGTACAGAGTAATCGTCTGTTTCTAGTGATTAGTCCTCTCCCCCCACAGTTAGAAACACCTCCCAAGGAACACATTTACCCCTTAATCACCCCTAGTGTTAACCCCTTCCCTGCCAGTGTAATTTTTTTACAGCATTGTCGCAGTCCCGCTAAAAATCGCTAATCACAATACTAGTAAAAAAAAATTATAATAAAAATGCCATAAATCTATCCCCTATTTTGTAGATGCTATAACTTTTGCCCAAAAATATGTAGAAGAATACATATTGGCCTGAACTGATGAAGAAATTTGTTTTGTTTTTTTATTAAAATGGGGGATATTATAGCAAAAAGTTAAAAATAGTTTTTTTTTTCATTATTGTCTGTCTTTTTTTGTTTATAGCGCAAAAAATAAAAACCTCAGAGGTGATCAAATACCACCAAAAGAAAGCTCTATTTGTGGGAAAAAAGGTCCTTAAGTGGTTTTACTTTCAAAGAAAAAATTTTGTAATAAAACTACCACCATAATAAAGATATTAAATCACAAACAGTCCATAAACTATCCATAAATTGTCTGTTAAGAAAGACGTGTACCATATGTTTAAAGGTGATCAAACTCCAGCTAATGTCTCATTAAACACAAACTGCAGCTCCATAATCAGCATCTTTGGGAGAATCCAGTTGATACAGAGATAGACGCAAGCATAGGGCGCAGGAGGTGTTAGTAGTGCAAAAGGACAATTTCCACTCACATGTACTGTAAATATTTCTAATATCCATAAGGTGGCCTGAAATTACATCCAGAGCCTTAGACCCCTTTAACGCCAAGGCGTTTTTGCGCTAAAAATAAGGCTATTAAAAGGCTCATAAAATGCTCATAAAACGCTCCCCATGCATCTCAATGGACCCTTTCACACTGAGGCGTTGCGCTGGTGGGGCGTTGAGAAAAGTCCTGCAAGCAGCATCTTTGGAGCAGCTTTTGGGCGTTGAAAAAAACGCTTAAAAAACGCCCCTCTCCATTGAAATGAATTGAAAACTCTGTAAAAACGCCTGAATAGCGCCTATAATCCACCCTGAGCTATAGAAAATTCACATGATCTCACAAAAAAGTAAACATGCAAGCAGAAAAGAGAGCATCTACAACAACAGGGCTGAACTTGTAGGAAGGTCAGAATGATTAAACAGACCATCAAAGTGCCAAAAAAACAAAATTAAAGTGCCAAAAAAAAAAAATCAATCCCAGAAAAATTAAGATTTGAAGTAAAACAAGACACTGCTTGTTACTTTACAAGACACTGCTTGTTTTACATAATATCACAAAGGATAAACATGCAAGCAGAAAGATAGCATTAATAACGCTTGAAAAACGCTGTTAAAACGCCTGCAGCGTTGCGTTAATTTTACCGCTAACGCCCCTAAAACGTTGTAAAAACGCGGTAATAACGCTAAGGCGTTTTGGTGTGAAAGGGGTCTTAGCAAAGCACTCAAACAATCCAGGTATTCAAGCTGTGGATGTCATTTGAGACCACCTTCTTCGTGCTTTTATGGATATTTACATGCAAGTGGAAATTGTTCTTTATTATTAAACTTTAACACCTCTTTTGCACTGTAAACATGAATAATTGCCTCAGATAAGAAGAGGCATTGGTGGCATTCTTCAGAACCTGCCGCTGCCAGCTTATCATTTAGAAATTATTTGTAATAGAGTAAGAATTTGTGATTTATGAAATCATGATATTTCCTTCAAAAGATCTTGGCCTGTGATGTCTGTGGTACTACATAGACATGGGGTCTCACTTCTGTGGATACCCTTAACAGTTATTCATAGAGGCTGCAATACAGTGTGTATAGAAAAGAATCACCCCCTTTAAAATAATCCAATTTTTTTGCAACCTGGAATGAAGACAGACACAGTTTTTGTTTTATCCAGTTGTATTTACTCAGAGCAATTTATAACATCCAAATGAAAGATAAAAACACCAACATGTCAGAAAAAAAAAAGTCAGTTGGAAAAAGGATCACCCCCTTGTGTCAATATTTTGTTAAACCGCCTTTTGCTTTAATTACAGCCTTTAGTCTGCTGGAATATGTCTCTACTATCTTTCCACATGTAGACTTTGCAATATTTGCCCACTCTTCTTTGCAGAACTCCTCACGTTCGGTTAAATTTGATGGCGACTGTTTGTGGACTGCAGTCTTCAAGTCATTCCACAGATTTTCAATGTGGTTTTAGTCTGGGCTCTGACTAGGCCATGGAAGAACATTTAACTTTTTCTCCTTCAACCACTGTGTGGTCATTTTTGCTGTGTGCGTTAGGTCATTGTCATGTTGGAAAGAAGGTAAACCATTGACCACTTTCTGACAGAGGGCAGCAGATTCTCTTCAGGAATGTGACGGTATATTGCCCCATCCATTTTTCCTTCTATTCTTAAAAGTGCTCTAGTCCCTGCTGCAAAGAAACACCCCCATAATAGGATATTACCGCCTCCATGCTTTAATGTAGGAATGGTGTTATTTAGATGGATTTCCACCAGACATATCATTTGGTGTTGAGGCCAAATAATAACATTTTAATTTAATCTGGCCATAACACCTTTTTCCATGTGGCCTCAGAATCTTTGAGGTGTGATTTGGCAAAGCTCAGTCATGACTGCATGTGGCCTTGAGGATTGGCTTTTTCTTGCAAATCTCCCATACAGTACAAGCCACATTTGTGGAGAATTTGTGATATCATTGTCACGTGCACACAATGACCACTCTTTGTCATAAATTTCTGCAACTGCTTCAGAGTTGCTATAGGCCTTTTGGTAGCCTCAGTGACCAGTTTCCTCCTGGCTCTTTCATCCAGTTTGGAGCAACGTCCTGATCCAGGGAGGGTCTGTGTTGTACCAAATACCCTCCACTTCTTAATAATGCACCATGCATCTAGGCATTGATAAAGCTTTTGCCATTTTTTTGTATCCATCTCCTGACTTGTGCCTGTCCACAACTTTATCCCAGAAAGCTTTTGACAGAGCCTTGCTACCAATAGTTGATTGTTTGCTTCAGTTGCACTACCAAGGAGTGAAATGCTCCTGGAAAGCTCTTTTCATGCTGAGCTAATCAAAATGACCACAGCTGATCACAGTTGAAAGTTGTTGGAGGTCAACATTGTCTAATGTCATCTTTCTGGCGTTTCTACATATCTGTTTTGTATTCCCAAAATCAGCCATGCAGATACTTGCAGTTCCATGGCTCTAAAAGGTACTGGTTTGAGTTTCTTTCTGGTTCATACAACCAAGCATTTGCTTTCTTGGGGGAGGGGGGGGGGGGGGGGGTCTGGAATGTCGTTTCTCAGCTCTTGGCTCCGGACTGTCTATTGCTAGAACGCAAACGTGAAAGGAACCATGGCTGACAGGATGATTGATGACGGTGGGTGACAAAGAACAAAGAATCAACAGGCACCTAAATATTGACATGGACAATGCTGCCCCTAGAGGCCAAAGTACAGCAAGACAGACAGTAATATAATCTGTTGAGAAGGACTACCCCATATATACTGTGATTCGTCAAAAGTCTAGACGGGATGGCAATGGGGTTGGGTTTGGATGGTGTATGTTTGAAGCATAAAAGGACTGAACGGGTCCAAGAGCCCTCCTGTCTCTGAGCTGCATGGCTCTATCCACCATTTTGAGCCACATGGCTCCCTCTCTACCATTTTGAGTCCAGCCGAGGAGACCATGCGATAAGTATCTTTGATGTTCTTTTATTATATGTTCTGGTTATATGATTTGTAATATTGTAATATCTTTCTTTAGTATTCTCATGTTAGCGTTTTCCTATCTTCTTGGGAAATAAACAAGACTTTGTTTTATTAAGCCGTGTGCTTGATTTCATAGCTAACCTTGTATTATAGTGATATCAACAGTAACATGTGATCAGAGTTTTAATAGACTAGCTAATAGGTGCAATAGATAGAGGAAATTTCTTAATCACCCTCAAATAATATTTGTTGCACCTATTACTTCAAAAGTCCAATGGCTTTGTGTGCTATTAATAAGGGGATTAGCTACATCTTATTGAGATTGCGAGTAAATTTTAGGAAGGGGGTGATCCTTTTTCCAATTCAGTGATTTTTTTTTTTTTCTTACATATTGATGTTTTATCTTTCACTTGGATGTTATAAGAGTAAATACAGCTGGATAAAACAAAAAACTAAAGGGGGGGGGGGGGGGGGGTGATTATTTTCTATACCCACTGTATGTGAGTGGAACATGTTGTGAAATTAAAGTGGTATTAAACCTTTTTTTTTCCTTTAAAATTACAAACATGTCTTTACTTACCTGCTCTGTGCAATGCTTTTGCACAGAGCAGCCCCAATCCTCTTCCTCTGGGGTCCCCTACCAACGCTCCAGGCAACTCCTCTTTAGCAGGTGCCCCCACAGAAAGCCGCTTCCCATTGGGGCATTCGTGCACCCGAGTCCAGCTGCTCTGTCCATTGACATAGACAGCAGCACTCGGCCCCGTCCCCCGCTCCCATGTCACAGCATTTGAGTGACAACAGCGGGGGCTCCTGCTGCTATTAATCTGCCCAATGAGGAGCTAGACAGCGGCAGGAGCCGCTGCACTTGTGCACATCGCTGGATCGGATCAGGCTCAGGTAAGTGGAAGGGGGAAGGGGGAGGCTGCAGCACAAAAGTTTTTAATCTTAATACATAGAATGCATTAAAGAAAAAATCCCTAAGGCTTTAGAATCGCTTTAAGATAGAGAATCAAGTGTAATTATACAGGACATATCAAAAACTGCTTTCCAATAAATGTTAGTAAAATCACAGAAATACACCAAAGTTTACATTTAAACACTTCAGTACCGGGCACTTTCACCCCTTTCCTGCCCAGGCCAATTTTCAGCTTTCAGAGCTGTCACACTTTGAATGACAATTGCGCGGTCATGCAGCACTGTATACATATGACATTTTTATATTTTTTTTTTTCACACAAATGGAGCTTTCTTTTGGTGGTATTTAATCACCACTGGGTTCTTTATTTTTTGCTTAGTAAACAAAAGACTGAACATTTTGAATAAAAATGTTTTTCTTTGTTTCTGTTATAAAAATTTTGCAACTAATCTTTCTTAATACATTTAGGCCAAGCTTTATTCTGCTACATTTCTTTCATGAAAATAACCCAAATCAGTGTACAGTGGAACTTTGGTTTACAAGTAACGCGGTTAACGAGCGTTTTGAAAGACAAGCAACTTTTTTTAAAAAAATCCTGACTCGGTTTGCAAGTGTTGTCTTGCAAAACGAACAGGATTCAAGCCAATGGGGTGTTCAGTACCGCATTTGGCCAGAGGTACGGGGGCGCCAGTGACACTCGGAACCGTTCTGAAATACTCAGTTTCCCGAGTGTTTCCGAGCCTTTCCAAGGGTTTCTGAGTTCAGCCGAGCTGACCCCGAGTATTTCTGAGGCTCTCCAGTGCCCCCCCCCCCCCACCTCTGGCCACATGCGATATTGCACGCAATAGAAGTCAATGCGGAATGAATTATCTTCCCTTCTATTGACTAATATGGGGAAACTCGCTTTGATTTTCGAGTGCTTTGGATTACAAGCATTCTCCTGGAATGGATTATGCTTGTAATCCAAGGTTCCACTGTATATTATTTAGTCTGCAGGAAAGTTATAGAGTCCACAAACTATGGTATTTATCTGAAAATTGATCAATCCTGATGTACTCATTTCTTAGAGCCCGAAAACACCAGAACAGTACAAATACCCCCTAAATTACCCTTTTTTGAAAAGTAGACAGTCCAAGGTATTTAGAGGCGGGTGGAGACAAAGAGGTGCAGGCACTAGCAAAGAGTAGATGGGTGACAGTCAGGAGGGGTAGAGGGGGAAGTGCCAGAGAGGCCGATCCAGGACTGGAGCATCCCAATAAGTACGCTCCATTGAGTGACATTGGTGAAACCAGTTAGGGACCAGCACTGCTGGAGATGAGGGACTCTCCTAGCTGCCAGGGGAAGAACTCCTCCAGTGAGAGTGGGGGGGCAGCAAAGGGAAAGGAAAGACAGATTCTGGTGGTAGGGGACTCAATTCTTAGAAGGACAGAGAGGGCAATCTGTAACCAAGACCTGAAGCACCGAACAGTATGTTGTCTACCGGGCGCTCGGGTTCGGCACATCACGGATCTTGTGGACAGATTACTGTAAGGGTGCAATTAGGACGGCTAAGATAGAACATGAAAGACACATAGCGGAGGAGAGCAAAAAAAATCCCAAGAAATTCTTTAAGTATGTAAACCGTAAAAAAGGGAGGACAGATCATATTGGCCCCATAAAGAATGAGGAAGGACACCTGGTTACAAAGGATGGGGAGATGGCAAAGGTATTGAATTTATTCTTCTCCTCAGTATTCACAAGTGAATCGGGGGGCTTCAGTAACCAGAACTGCAGTGTTTATCCTCATGACACAACACAGGAAGCACCTACATGGTTAACAGAGGACGGAATTAAAATTAGACTTGAGAAACTTAACATTAATAAATCACCGGGACCAGATGGCTTGCATTCGAGGGTACTTAGGGAACTCAGTCAGGTGATTGCCAGACCGTTGTTCCTAATTTTTACAGACAGTCTATTGACTGGAATGGTACCAGCTGATTGGAGAAAAGCCAATGTAGCACCAATATTTAAAAAGGGCCCAAAAAACATCCCTGGGAATTACAGACCAGTTAGCCTAACATCAATAGTATGTAAACTCTTGGAGGGGATGATAAGGGACTATATACAAGATTTTAGTAATAAGAATGATATCATTAGCAGTAATCAGCATGGATTCATGAAGAATCGTTCTTGCCAAACCAATCTATTAACCTTCTATGAGGAGGTGAGTTGCCATCTAGATAAAGGAAGGCCCGTAGACGTGGTGTATCTGGATTTTGCAAAAGCATTTGACACAGTTCCCCATAAACGTTTACTGTACAAAATAAGGTCCGTTGGCATGGACCATAGGGTGAGTACATGGATTGAAAACTGGCTACAAGGGCGTGTTCAGAGGGTGGTGATAAATGGGGAGTACTCAGAATGGTCAGGGGTGGGTAGTGGGGTTCCCCAGGGTTCTGTGCTGGGACCAATCCTATTTAATTTGTTTATAAACGACCTGGAGAATGGGATAAACAGTTCAATCTCTGTATTTGCAGACGATACTAAGCTAAGCAGGGCAATAACTTCTCCGCAGGATGTGGAAACCTTGCAAAAAGACCTGAACAAATTAATGGGGTGGGCGACTACATGGCAAATGAGGTTCAATGTAGAAAAATGTAAAATAATGCATTTGGGTGGCAAAAATATGAATGCAATCTATACACTGGGGGGGAGAACCTCTGGGGGAATCTAGGATGGAAAAGGACCTGGGGGTCCTAGTAGATGATAGGCTCAGCAATGGCATGCAATGCCAAGCTGCTGCTAATAAAGCAAACAGAATATTGGCATGCATTAAAAGGGGATCAACTCCAGAGATAAAACGATAATTCTCCCGCTCTATAAGACTCTGGTCCGGCCGCACCTGGAGTATGCTGTCCAGTTCTGGGCACCAGTCCTCAGGAGGGATGTACTGGAAATGGAGCGAGTACAAAGAAGGGCAACAAAGCTAATAAAGGGTCTGGAGGATCTTAGTTATGAGGAAAGGTTGCGAGCACTGAACTTATTCTCTCTGGAGAAGAGACGCTTGAGAGGGGATATGATTTCAATTTACAAATACTGTACTGGTGACCCCACAATAGGGATAAAACTTTTTCGCAGAAGAGTTTAATAAGACTCGTGGCCACTCATTACAATTAGAAGAAAAGAGGTTTAACCTTAAACTACGTAGAGGGTTCTTTACCGTAAGAGCGGCAAGGATGTGGAATTCCCTTCCACAGGCAGTGGTCTCAGCGGGAAGCATTGAAAGCTTCAAGAAACTATTAGATAATCACCTGAATGACCGCAACATACAGGGATATGTAATGAAATACTGACATACACAAATAATCACACACATAGGTTGGACTTGATGGACTTATGTCTTTTTTCAACCTCACCTACTATGTAACTATGTAACTAAATGCATGGCAAGTTTTTTTAAGTTGTAATTTTTTTGTCACAATATTTCAGAAAATGAAGAAAAATAATTTTATTATTTTTTTTTCACAATTTTTTTTTTTTACATACTTTCACTAGTGCAGTACAGCGTTCGCCTCCTATAACTGGTGTGGTGGTTATCAGGGACACTGACTGATGATGGTATGTAAAAAAAATTTGGGTGAAATGTGCAGTGCTTAACCACTTGAGCCCCGGACCATTATGCTGCCTAAGGACCAGAGGTCTTTTTCCAATTTGGCACTGCATCGCTTTAACTGCTAATTGCGCGGTTATGCAATGCTGTACCCAAACGAAATTTGCGTCCTTTTCTTCCCACAAATAGAGCTTTCTTTTGATGGTATTTGATCACCTCTGCAGTTTTTATTTTTTGCGCTATAAACGGAAAAAGACCGAAAATTTTGAAAAAAAATGATATTTTCTACTTTTTGTTATAAAAAAAATCCAATAAACTCAATTTTAGTCATACATTTAGGCCAAAATATATTCGGCCACATGTCTTTGGTAAAAAAAATGTCAATAAGCGTATATTTATTGGTTTGCGCAAAAGTTATAGCGTCTACAAACTAGGGTACATTTTCTGGAATTTACACAGCTTTTAGTTTATGACTGCCTATGTCATTTCTTGAGGTGCTAAAATGGCAGGGCAGTACAAAACCCCCCCAAATGACCCCATTTTGGAAAGTAGACACCCCAAGGAAATTGCTGATAGGCATGTTGAACCCATTGAATATTTATTTTTTTTGTCCCAAGTGATTGAATAATGACAAAAAAAAAAAAAAATATTTACAAAAAGTTGTCACTAAATGATATATTGCTCACACAGGCCATGGGCCTATGTGGAATTGCACCCCAAAATACATTCAGCTACTTCTCCTGAGTACGGGGATACCACATGTGTGGGACTTTTTGGGAGCCTAGCCGCGTACGGGACCCCGAAAACCAATCACCGCCTTCAGGATTTCTAAGGGTGTAAATTTTTGATTTCACTCTTCACTGCCTATCACAGTTTCGGAGGCCATGGAATGCCCAGGTGGCACAACCCCCCCCCAAATGACCCCATTTTGGAAAGTAGACACCCCAAGCTATTTGCTGAGGGGCATATTGAGTCCATGGAATATTTTATATTTTGACACAAGTTGCGGGAAAGTGACACTTTTTTTTTTTTTTTTTTTTGCACAAAGTTGTCACTAAATGATATATTGCTCACACAGGCCATGGGCCTATGTGGAATTGCACCCCAAAATACATTTAGCTGCTTCTCCTGAGTACGGGGATACCACATGTGTGGGACTTTTTGGGAGCCTAGCCGCGTACGGGGCCCCGAAAACCAATCACCGCCTTCAGCGTTTTTAAGGGCGTGAATTTTTGATTTTACTCTTCACTGCCTATCACCGTTTCGGAGGCCATGGAATGCCCAGGTGGCACAAACCCCCCCCAAATGACCCCATTTTGGAAAGTAGACACCCCAAGCTATTTGCTGAGAGGCATGGTGAGTATTTTGCAGCTCTCATTTGTTTTTGAAAATGAAGAAAGACAAGAAAAAACTTTTTTTTTTTTTCTTTTTTCAAATTTCAAAACTTTGTGACAAAAAGTGAGGTCTGCAAAATACTCACTATACCTCTCAGCAAATAGCTTGGGGTGTCTACTTTCCAAAATGGGGTCATTTGGGGGGGTTTTGTGCCACCTGGGCATTCCATGGCCTCCGAAACTGTGATAGGCAGTGAAGAGTGAAATCAAAAATTCACGCCCTTAGAAAGCCTGAAGGCGGTGCTTGGTTTTCGGGGTCCCGTACGCGGCTAGGCTCCCAAAAAGTCTCACACATGTGGTATCCCCGTACTCAGGAGAAGCAGCAGAATGTATTTTGGGGTGTAATTTCACATATTCCCATGGCATGTTTGAGCAATATATCATTTAGTGACAACTTTGTGCAAAAAAAAAAAAAATTTGTCTCTTTCCCGCAACTTGTGTCGCAATATAAAATATTCCATGGACTCGACATGCCTCTCAGCAAATAGCTTGGGGTGTCTACTTTCCAAAATGGGGTCATTTGGGGGGGTTTTGAACTGTCCTGGCATTTTATGCACAACATTTAGAAGCTTATGTCACACATTACCCACTCTTCTAACCACTTGAAGACAAAGCCCTTTCTGACACTTATTGTTTACATGAAAAAGTTTTTTTTTTTATTGCAAGAAAATTACTTTGAACCCCCAAACATTATATATTTTTTTAAAGCAAATGCCCTACAGATTTAAATGGTGGGTGTTTCATTTTTTTTTTTCACACAGTATTTGCGCAGCGATTTTTCAAATGCATTTTTTGGGGAAAAAACACACTTTTTTAAATTTTAATGCACTAAAACACACTATATTGCCCAAATGTTTGATGAAATAAAAAAGATGATCTTAGGCCGAGTACATGGATACCAAACATGACATGCTTTACAATTGCGCACAAACGTGCAGTGGCAACAAAATAAATACATTTTTAAAAGCCTTTAAAAGCCTTTACAGGTTACCACTTTAGATTTGCAGAGGAGGTCTACTGCTAAAATTACTGCCCTCGATCTGACCTTCGCGGTGATACCTCACATGCATGGTGCAATTGCTGTTTACGTTTGACGACAGACCGCCGCTTGCGTTCGCCTTAGCGCAAGAGCAGGGGGCGACAGGGGTGCTTTTTTTTTTTTTTTTTTTTTTTATTATTTTTTTGCTTTTTTATCTTATTTTTAAACTGTTCCTTTCATTTTTTTTTTTTTAAATCATTTTTATTGTTATCTCGGGGAATGTAAATATCCCCTATGATAGCAATAGGTAGTGACAGGTACTCTTTTTTGAAAAAATTGGGGTCTATTAGACCCTAGATCTCTCCTCTGCCCTCAAAGCATCTGACGACACCAAGATCGGTGTGATAAAATGCTTCCCCAATTTCCCAATGGCGCTATTTACATCCGGCGAAATCTAAGTCATAAAATGCTCGTAGCTTCCGGTTTCTTAGGCCATAGAGATGTTTGGAGCCACTCTTGTCTCTGATCAGCTCTATGGTCAGCTGGCTGAATCACCGGCTGCATTCTCAGGTTCCCTGTTGAGACAGGAGAGCCAGAGAAAAACATGGAAGACGGTGGGGGGGGGCATTCCCTCCCACGGCTTGTAAAGGCAGTCTAGAGGCTAATTAGCCGCTAGGATTGCTTTTACATGAAAGCCGACCGCTGGCTGAAAAGAATGATACCAAGATGATACCTAAACCTGCAGGCATCATTCTGGTATAACCACTCAAAGTTGTGAATGGCGTATCTGAAGACAAAAAAATGGTTAACAATGGTTAACAATAAAGCACAGTAAACAGTAAAGTATAAATAATTACATACCTGAAAAACAAACATGATAAAACATAATAACAATAACAATAAAACATTGCAGAATAGAATACAGTAAAAAAAGAGCAGAACAATAGAGAGAGAGAATAGAGAGAGAGAACAATAAAACGACAACTATTTTTTTTTATTTTATATATATATTTTTTTTTTTACACTTTTTTTGTAACTAACTTTTATAACTGTAACCGTTTCCAGGTTCGGGTCTC
Organism: Aquarana catesbeiana; assembly: GCF_042186555.1. NCBI lineage: Eukaryota > Metazoa > Chordata > Amphibia > Anura > Ranidae > Aquarana > Aquarana catesbeiana. Next base: position 101,170,326 of record NC_133335.1, on the reverse strand, counting down.
TCAAAATGCGATGGCATCTTGGGAGACCCTGTGAAAGTGTGCCTAGTCTGTGGAATGCTGTACCCTACGCTAATACTCAACTAGTGCATGGTAGCGTTCAAAACATTCACCAATGCAAAGACCAGGATTGTCAGGACAGGAGGGACAATAATAGCGGGTGTCACGCCTATATCCGCGCTTGCTGCAGACACAACATCTTTTTGGGGGGGGTTCGTTGGGTAGGGGTACTCGGGAGGACATAAAAATGCCTCTCATGCAGCCGACTGCATTTGGTTGGGGATGTGAATGGGGGAAGTACGGGCGCTGCAGAAGCGGTGTGTTCCCAATTAGGATTGGCGAATGCAGCAGGAAGGGCACTATGGGCACGACGGGCCTGTGTTCGTCTTTTTGGTGGCAGCGGGACACTACTTGTGCTTGCCACCTCACCAGCTTGAACTGCACTTATGGGACTCGCCACGTCACCAAGTGTTACTGCAGCGCTGGTTTGACTACGACCGGGGTATACTAGGCCGCTGGTGCTTGCCAGTTCAATAAAAAGCTTCCAAAAAAACTGTTAGCGATCGCAGGGATCAGGCCTGACTCTGCAAACGCTGCAGTTATGCGTTTAGTGTTTTGTAAGTGACAGTGATCGATCGATACTTCACTTGGGTGGGCTGGGCTGGGCCGGGCGGAGGGGCAAAACGCAGGTGCTAGCAGGTATCTGGGCTGATCCCGCTAACACTGCGATTTTGGGAACCCTAAACTGCTGGGGACGCTAGTATAGATCTGATCGGATCAGATATTGATCCGTTCAGATACTATACCACTAAAGGAGGCGTATGCTGCGTGCGTGGGTGTTAGTGGTACTGGCGCTAACCTGACGCTGCCTGGGGCCGGTGCTTGCTAGTTCACCAAAATGCTACCAAAAAAACTGTTAGCGATCGCAGGGATCAGGCCTGACTCTGCGAACGCTGCAGTTATGCGTTTAGTGCCTTGTAAGTGACAGTGATCGATCGATACTGCACTTGGGTGGGCTGGGCTGGGCCAGGCGGAGGGGCACAACGCAGGTGCTAGCAGGTATCTGGGCTGATCTCGCTAACACTGCGTTTTTGGGAACCCTAAACTGCTGGGGACGCTAGTATAGATCTGATCGGACCAGATCTTGATCCGTTCAGATACTATACCACTAAGGGAGGTGTATGGTACGTGCGTGGGTGTCAGTGGTACTGGCGCTAACCTGACGCTGCCTGGGGCTGGTGCTTGCCAGCTCACCAAAATGCTACCAAAAAAACTGTTAGCGATCGCAGGGATCAGGCCTGACTCTGCGAACACTGCAGTTATGCGTTTAGTGTTTTGTAAGTGACAGTGATCAATCGATACTGCACTTGGGTGGGCCGGGCGGAGGGACAAAACGCAGGTGCTAGCAGGTATCTGGGCTGATCCCGCTAACACTGCGTTTTTGGGAACCCTAAACTGCTGGGGACGCTAGTATAGATCTGATCGGATCAAATATTGATCCGTACAGATACTATACCACTAAGGGAGGCGTATGCTGCGTGCGTGGGTGTTAGCGGTACTGGCGCTAATCTGACGCTGCCTGGGGCGACGCATATCACCGCCGGGCGACCGGGGGGCTAAACCTTTATTCGGTAATAAACGGCGGGTGCCCTGACACTATAAAAAATAAACAAACTAACCAGCGTCACCCGTAACAGTTATACGGTGATCAGTGGTGAAAGGGTTAACTAGGGGGCAATCAAGGGGTTAAAACATTTATTAGGTAGTATATGGGGGTCCCTGTCGCTATAAAACGCTGACGGCGAACCTAAATATTTACCTCACTAACTAGCGTCACCAGCGACACTAATACAGCGATCAGAAAAATGATCGCTTTGCGACACTGGTGACAGGGGGTGATCAAGGGGTTAAAACTTTATTAGGGGGGGTTAGGGGGGTACCCTAGACCTAAAGGGGGGTATTACTCACTGTCCCAACACTGTAACTGTCACAAACTGACACCAATGCAGTAATCAGAAAAAAAAAAAAAACTGCTGGTGTCAGTTTGTGACAGGGAGGGGGGGGGGCGATCGGGGGGGGGATCGGGGTGTTTTGTGTGCCTGGCATGTTCTACTGTGTTGTGTAGTGTTGGTGCACTCACATACCAGTCTTCTCTCCTCGGCGCTGCAACGGAATACCGAGCCGAGGAGAGATGACATCATTTCCTTTGCTGCTGTTTAGCATACAGCAGCAAAGGAAGTAATCTGATTGGCCGGCGGCGATCGCGAGGGGGGGGCCACGGACGGATGGCCTCCCCCTCACCTCCGATCGCCGGGGGACAAAACGGGACCGCTTCGGGCACCGGGGGGGGGTCCGATCGGACCCCCCACCCGCGGGAGGCAAATCACGTACATGTACGTAATTTTGCCTGCCCGTGCCGCCTTGCCGACGTAAATCGGCGTGAGGCGGTCCTTAAGTGGTTAAACAATTATATAAACCGTGGCAAGCAATATAAATAAAATAAATGAATAATGTGAGTCCAAAGAGTCCTCTAATAGGACATATAATGTCTATAAAAAGGAAACTTCAACGTGCAATGTAAAAAAAAAAAAAATCAGTGACGATCTTCAACTTCATATATAAAATATAATGATAATCCTCAACCACATATAAGTGCATATGAGAAAAAGCAAGAAGCGCCAATCTGAGTGCAGTATCATAAAACTTTAATGGGATTATATAAAAGCACAACAGCCGAATGGCTACTCACAAAGATGGGATTAATGTAAGCAAGGACAAATGGTGGGTCCAGGGACGTCCTCAGATGTAGAAAAAGTGCATGGTGCAGGCGCTGTCAGCGTTGTGATGTTCAGGTGGTCCGCGGGGTTGCCGCTGGGCGCTGGGCTGCAAAATCGATGGAAGTGTCTGCAAGGAAAGCCGGCATCTAGGCGGACATTAAGAGCCAGAGCCGTCGCAGTAAACAGGAACCGGAAGAGGACAGGCGTGGAGCGCAAAGCGCTGATCCAGGAACCAACAAGGCGGAAGTGACGTATGGACGTGTCAGATGACGCGTTTCAATGCTTCCGCATTTTCTTCAGATCTAATAGGTTGATGCAACAAGTGTCCTTTATATGGGGGCTGTGGAATCAGTTACTAAGCAACAACTAAAATCAAACACAACATACTGAGTGCAATAGAAGTGAGATAAGGGAATTGAGTACAAAACACCAGGAAGGTAGTAAAAAAAAAAAGATATATTAATAAAAAAATCGAAAAATAATAAAAAAAATAAAAATAATAATGAATGTTGACCAAAAAAATATATAATAATAAATATAAACATTGAAAAAATAATAAGAAAAAATTATTTGAAAAAAGAAATGATAAATGAAAAATCCTAATAGTGAAAAATGAGAAATATATATATATATATAATATAGAGAGGAAAAAATATATATATAAAAAAATAAATGGTATTGGAAAAAATATAAAGAAAAGAAAAAGAAGAATATATATATTGATTAAAATATATATATAAAAAACCTAAGCTAAAAAAATCAAGAGATCAAATGAAAAAATAAAAATGATAAAAATAAAAATAAGAATAACAGTGAAAATACATATGAATGATACGACCGAAAAGGGGTAAAAGGGGAGCTATTAATTGAAAACTGTATATGGGCTATTGTTATCGCAAATGTACAAATATAGGAAACGTACATATAAACAAATACAACACCTAAAAAAGGCATCCATATGCAAATGGATGAATCTGGTGACCTTAAAAAATTGAGAATTTTGAAAACACCTGAAAAAAAAAAAAAAATTTTTTTGTTGGAAAACATGTGAGTGAACATGCGTGTGTACAAATATACACCCCCATGCACACACGCACACACACACAACAACAATATTATTATTAATAATGAATTCAGATAGTAAAAGAAAAATATTACCCAAACATAACAAAAAATTGTAGCTGTAAACTAAAAGAGTATAGCCGAAGTAAGAAAGAAAAATGATAATGAGGTACAGTGGGGAGAGACCTGAGGGAAGGGAAATAAACATGGGATGGGGCAAGAAAGAGATATGAACCTACATAAGTCCTAAACCAGAATCATACTGAACTAAATAACTGTATTGATCTCTATATCTTCGTTAAGACCATTAGGTGCCAAGCTGTTTAAGGTAAAGATCCAGAAAGTTTCTTGCCTGCAGAGGCGTTGGAATCTCTCTGCAGGGGTGAATTGGTCTGATATAGATTCGATAATCCACACATTTAAATCTGCAATATTCTGTTGATGGTGAGTGGTAAAGTGCCGAGCGGTACTGTATAGGGGATTATTGGCCTGTACTGCTCTTCTGTGTTCCCCAAACCTGGCCGTAGGGTCCTGATGGTTCTGCCTATATACAACAGCCCACAGGGACAGGAGATACAGTATATGACGTAGGTGGTGGAGCAATTGAAAAATGATTTTAGAGTATATTGATTCCCATTGGTATTAAAAGTTTTCTGACCATGTGTGACATGGGGGCAAGTAAGACATAATGCTTTCTTGCACCGGTACATGCCTACCAATGGAATAAGGGTAAGTTGTTTAGATATAGATAATTTTTTCTGAACTGGGATTTTGCTGGGAGCAATCTTAGTCTTCACATTGGGGGCCCTCCGGTAGGCAAACTGAGGAACAATGGGTAAGGAAGGTGCTAGATGAGGATCTTGAGCTAGAATCGACCAATGTTTTTTAATGATCCGTTCCATTCTTTTGTGACTAGAATGGAACTGAGTGATGAATCTAGTGGTAGGTTCTGTTTTCTGGGCCTTGGGGTTAGGCAAAATGTCAGTCAAATACAAGGAGGCAGCTTCGTTGATGGTACTAGAGGGATAACCTTTGTCTATGAACTTTTTGGAAAGGGTGGTGCATTGGGAACTGTATTCTTCCAGTCTAGTGCAATTTCTCCTGAGCCGATGGAACTGGCTCTTGGGTATGTTATTCACCCACCTAGGATGATGGCAACTGGAAAAATGTAGAAAAGAATTTCCAGCAGTGGGTTTGGTAAAGTTTTTGGTAACAATCTGGTCATTTATATGGGACAGTTCTAAATCTAGAAAGCATATCGATTCTGGATCCATGGTCGATTGTAAACGATAAGCCAAAAGAGTTATTGTTGCAATGGGCAATGAAATCTAGCACGGAACTAGGGGGACCATCCCAGATGATAATGATATCATCTATGTAACGACCGTAGAAGACCAGGTGTGCAGAGAAAGGGTTGTTTTCCCAAACACACCTGGTCTCCCACAGTCCCATGGTCAGGTTGGCATAGCTAGGCGCGAAATTAGCGCCCATAGCTGTCCCCTGTTTCTGCAGATAAAATTGACCATCGAAAGTAAAATAATTATGTTCTAAACAGATGTCCCCTGTTTCTGCAGATAAAATTGACCATCGAAAGTAAAATAATTATGTTCTAAACAGAACTTGGTGGCAGAAATAATAAATTCAATCTGGGATGGGTTGAGAAGGGGGTTAGAGTGAAGATAATGAGAAATGGCTTGGAGACCTATTTGGTGAGGTATAGAGGTATATAGTGAACAGACGTCCAAAGAGACCCACAGATAAGAAGACTCCCATCTGTAGGGATGTAAAAGATCTATCAGATGGGTACCATCTTTGATGTAAGAAGGGAGGGACTGGGCCAATGGCTGTAAAAACTGGTCGATATATAATGAGTAGCTGGTGGTGATGCTGTTCATGGATGCTACTATGGGACGACCAGGTGGCTTATTGGCGTCTTTGTGTATCTTTGGTAGGTGATACAGATAAGGGACCTGAAAGAATGGTTTGAGAAAAAATGATGCTTCTAGTTTAGTCAAGATTCCCTGTCCAAGTGCTAGTGTGACTAGAGTCTTAGATTCCTCAATGAATTTGGCTAGTGGGTCTGTTTTCAATTACTCATAGGTTTGGGTATCCGATAAGAGACGGTACGTCTCCTGGAGGTAATCGGATCTATTCTGTAGTACGATCCCTCCCCCTTTATCAGCGGATTTGATAATAATGTCCATGTTGGTACTGAGTGATTTTAATGCTGTGAGTTCTTGGGGATTAAGATTACGGGTAGAGTATGAATTTTTGGAATATTCAGAAGCACAAAGACCTAAAAGGTCCTTATAGACAACTTCATAAAAAGTTGTTAGAAAAGGGCCTTTAGATTGGGTAGGGTTAAATATAGATTTTGGTCTGAATGAAGTGTGCTGTATTGGTACAGTAGGCTGGGAATACTGGGACCATGCTACCAAATCATCATCCTCATTGATATTCCATAATTCACATAAATCAAGAATAGCTTGTTGGTCCACTGAATTATCCAACGAGGATTGTAGGTCATCGGACATAGAAGTAACTGTTATGGGGGTTTTTTTGTCTTTAATATTAAAATGTCTTTTAAGTGTAAGGTCACGAATAAATTTGTTTAGGTCCTTAAATAAGGTGCATGGATTGGGGAGAGTGGTAGGGGCAAAATTGAGGCCTCGGGATAACAAGGAAGTTTCATGTTCGTTGAGAGTATAAGAGGATAAATTAAAAATTTTTATAGTTTCCGCACTTTTTGTGGGCGGGATAGTTCTGGAATTATGATTTCCCCCTCGCCTGCCTCTTCTACGTTTTTTCTTTTTGAATGAGATGGAGTTAGGCTGGATGAGAGGGTCTGAACTAAAAAAAGGAGAGGTCGACATGTCAGGAGGGGAGTGCTCACTCACCCTAATATCTTTGGTGAAATTTAACTTAGTAGTGGATGATGGGCAAAAAGGATTAGTAGCAGATGGATTGGAATTAGTAGGGACATATTCAGCACAAGTATGGGCAAGAGGTTCAGACACAGAGGGTGGCCCATACTTGTGCCGAATATGGAGGGAGGACGTCATATGTTGTCCACCCGGAACAGTGAATGTCCTGCCCAGCCATCATTTGACAATAGGCTAGGCGGGAAGTGGTTAAAGAACCTAGCACCTGAGAGAGAGCTATGGGGGTGCAGCTGCTGATCTCTTTCTGCAAATGATGCCTGGCTGTTTCTGCCTTAAATACTTTGAGTCTCTGGTCCATTATAAAGTTGTTCTAAAGGCAAAAAGTTATTTTTTATTTTATTGCATTTTCTCCATTAGGTAAAAAAACTTTCAATATCAGCTCCCCCCAGCACCCCCACTTAAGCACTTACCTAAGTCTTCTCTTCTCTCGATCCGGCACTGTACCATCTGCAGCAGCTCTTCTCCCCTCTTCCTGGTTTTGGAGGATTTGCTGATATTAGCGGGAGCCATTGGCTCCTGCCGCTGTCAATCAAATTCTGTGAGGAGGGGACAGGGCTGAGCCACACTGTGTGTGTCTATAGACGCACACAGCCTGACTTGAGAACGAGCCTGTACAAGTGCCCTCATAGCAAGTGGCTTGCTATGGGAGCACTTGAAGAAGAGGAGGAACGGAGAGCACCAATGGGGAACCCTCAGAGGAGGAGGTTCAGGGCCACTCTGTACGCATAGCAGATATGTTTATAATGTTTTTTATTGTAGGAATAAAAATTACGTTTACAACCACTTAGGAAGTCAAAGTGAAGTCAGAGTTCCAGATTTACAGACTTGTTCCATTCCAGTGTCTTAGAAAATATTTAGGCTAGAGGGTTAGTATAACAGCCAGGCAAGCAAGAGTGGTCAGCAGTATTGACCTACACATTTCTCCTGACATGTTTTCTTTAAAATTTAGTTTGAGGTTCAATAACTGTGACATAGATATAATGCCATATTTTGTTTTAAGCTCAGTGTAGAAGTCAGTGTTATGTATGGTTTGTTATTTATTCCTCTGGAGAATGCAAAGTAGTCTATGCTGGGGATGTCATTGCAGCAGAGGGATTTGGCCACAAAATGGCGGCTTTCTTTGTGTTTACATATGTAAACCTCACTACTTGAATAGAAAATGTAGTACTTAAGGAATCCCATGGTAATATAACATTAAAGGCAAAATATGATGTCAACTGAAAACTCGAGCAAAGTGCTTTTGGAACAGGGCATAATTGTCTTGGCTTTCACACTGAAATGACTAAGTATCTTTTTACCATCACTTTGACAGAATGGCCTAGAGTTTAATGTCACAGTTCCAGCTAAAATCTTTTTTTTTTTTTTTTTCTTTTTTTTTTTCTTTTTTTTTTTTTATATTTTCCTTGGGGGTGGAAGGAATACTGAGTTACTGAAGAAATAGATTATCCATGTAATGTACTAGGCTCAATAGCATTTGCCAAAATAACCTTATACGGTATATTAAAGTGGTGCAGCTTTCTGATGATTAAGAAAATGTCATTAGGAGCTGTTCTAATTTAATAAAAAATGTTTGTATATGCTGATCTCACTTTTGCAGGCCGGCGCATCCAGCAACTCTGTGTTCTGGCTGGTGTCACTGACAGTCTGTAGCAAAAGCAGCAGGTTGACCCGATTCCAAGTATGGGTTGTTTTTTTTTATAGTCAAGCATATTAATGAGAGGACCAGGGACATAGAAATAAATATTTACCTAAACCATGGCAAACAGTGCACAGCCTCAATATAGGTAAGTTCTAAGTTATGATGAGTTTATTTAAAGTGGACCTGTTATGGCAGACAGAATGCTGCACAGTAAGCAGGAAAGGTAATTCTGTGCTTGGGTTTTTTACTGGTTTATTTTATTTTTGAAATGTGATTTTTTTTTTCTCTTTTTCAATGGTTTCTATCATTTTTTTTGCAAAAGAATAAACATACAGGAAAAAAACATTCAATGTTTTCAGTGTCCACATGGCTGTATAATATAGATACAAAGACATATACAAGATATTCCAGAGAGGTATATAAATGTACAACATAATGGATAAATGAAAGCAGAAGGTCCCTAACATGGAAATTTTTGAAAATTTAGGCAAACATAGAATGGGTCTTTTCACATGAGAAGTTATGTATTCCTGAGGGAATTTGAGGAATATTAAGAGACAACGGTAGGAACTATAATCCACCCTTCCATAAAAACGATCCCTCATGTGCTAGAATTATCCAAAAGTAATAGTCATTAGGTAGCTTGTAAAAACAATTCTAAACCAACTAAGAAAGAAGAGGGGAAGGGAGGGGTAAAAGGGATAAGATGCCCAACCAAATTCCCTTGCTCCCCACTTACCAGCCAACATACACTAAGATGGACATTGCAAGTAGCTCAGCCAAGGATCCCAAAAGTTTTCCAGTTTGGTGTGTTTATCGCAAAGGATGCTAACCAATTTTTCCTGTGGCATGATCCAGATAAGTTTTTTAACACCGAAAATGTTTATTGAGTGATTTGCACTTTACATTTGATACAATAACATAGCATTTCACTAGAAGTATCAGCGAATAGTTACCACAGTTCTAGATAATGTACATTGCATTGTCGGGTGATAACTGGGCCTGTGATCATACGTTTATCTCAGTTGTTAGTAAACTTTATTGATATCAAAAAAAAGAAAAGGAAGAAAATTCTCTTTCTCAATTACCTTGAGTATGACATCTATCTTTCATACATTATGTCATCGCTATTAGAAAGTCTTTTCCCCGTGAGAGTCTTCTTAGCTTAAAAAATTTTTCGGTCTTGGGGGGGGGGGAGCGAAGAAGGCAGGGAAGCCCCAAGGAGCCGAGAGGAATATGAGGAGGAACACCAAGAGGGACCAAGGGAGGAAGTAAGAGGAGAAATGGAGGAGCAAAAGCAGAATTGAGGGGGGGGGGGGAAGAGAGGCTCCCAAGTAGAGACCACCTGTACTATATGAGTAAAAGAGGTGGAGAGATGGAGAGAAGAGGACTGGAAGGCCAGCCACAGCGGGGATTCGGGGAAGCTCGCCCGTTATGTCTATACAATTGTGTGCTGGTACCTATCAAATTCAGAGGGTAGTAACTCCACCATCCACCCTAAGCCAGCCTGCCCCTCCAAGCCCATCCCATCGGTATATCACACCACCAAGTGTCGGTCTGCGACCCACGCTGCCCAGATTTTGTCGAACTTCTTGGGACAATTTCTGCCCATATAGGTAAGCTTGTATATTGGGAGTACTGCATTGATCTGCGCCCTCCACGCCTCAACGGTAGGGGGGTCCGGCCGTTTCCAGCGTAGCAGAATTTCTTTCCTAGCATAGTAGGCTGCGTAAAATACAAAAAGTTTGGTATGCTTGCCCGCTGTCAAGTTATCCGTGATGCCCTAAAGGAACACCACTGGGTCTGCTTTCAATTGTAACCCCGCCACACCATTTACATCCGATACCACGTCACGCCAGTAGGCCTGAAGGACCGGACATGCCCATACTACGTGAAAGAAAGTCCCCACTGACTGTCGGCACTTGGGGCACCTGTCATCTAGCCCCGGATAGAATTTAGACAATCTTTGAGGGGTGTAATACACTCTGTGGAGGAACTTCAGTTGGACAAATCTGTCTCTTGCTGAAATCATAAAAGGGATGCATTGCTGCAAACCTTCTGACCAGTCTTCCTCAGTCAAGGCCGGAACATCTAGTTGCCATTTATGAAATAGGGGGAGCATTTTGGAGGTATCTTTACATGTAAGCCTGAGATAGATAGAGGACAACGTTCGGTCTAGGTGGTCGGTCATCAAGAGGGATTCCACAGAGTGGGTAGACAGCACTATCCCATGTGGGAACTGCGCTCTAACCGCGTGTCTTAGTTGAATATAGCGGAAAAACATCCATGGGGGTAGGTTATATCTAGTTTTAAGTTCTGTAAAGGAGAGAAGATGTCCATCCTTAAATATATGTCTCAATGTTCGGACCTCGTACCTGGCCCAGACCAGAGGATCTGGAACAGATTGGAGGTGCGGCATTGTTGGGTTACCCCACAGCGGGGTATGCGGTGAGACAGCACCGTCGCTGGCAAGGTATGAGGAGACCCGTTGCCACACCTTTACCATCGTTTTCATGGGTGTAGTGACTTGTGGACTATACCTCAGGCCCCTGTAGACCAAGTTGCTAAGCTCCGAATAGGAGCCTAAGATTGCAGCCTCCAAATTAACTGCCGGGTTGTTTTTGTCCTGAGCAAACCACCATCGTACATTGACAAGTATCGCTGCCCAATAATACTTTTTAAAATTTGGCAGGGAGAGGCCTCCCTCTGTGAGCGACAACTGCAACATGTGTTTGGCTACCCTGGGTGTTGCCCCGGCCCATACAAACTAGGTAATAGTTTGATCTAGTTTAATGAAGAATGAGTTTGGAATGGGAACCGGGGTGTGGCGGAATGCGTACAGAAATTTTGGGAGGAAGGACATCTTTAGTAAATTTATTCTCCCCACCGGGGTTAACCGCAGTGTTTTCCACACCGTTGGATAAGTTTATTTAAAATAGGATAAACGTTGTCAACTAGATATTTTTGTAGATCAGATTGAATCTGTATGCCTAGGTATTTAAATTTGGTCACTGTTTTAAGGGGAAGAGGGGGATCGGCCGATGTCGGGACATCTGTCAGAGGGAATAGGAGGGATTTCTCCCAGTTCACTCTAATCCCCGAAAACGCACCAAATCTGTCGGTAATGGATAAGGCCGCTCTAAGCGATTGGTGGGAGTCGCGAAGGTACAATAACATGTCATCCGCGTAGAGGGAGACCTTTTCAACAAGGGGCGGAAATGAGATGCCTCCCACCTCGGGGGACCTCCTAAGGGTCTCCGCCAATGGCTCAATCACTAACGCAAACAAAGCCGGTGACAGCGGACAGCCTTGCCTAGTGCCTCGGTGGAGGGGAATAGAGGGCGACAGCACCCCACCCGTGCGTATCCTAGCCGAGGGGCCAGAGTACAGCAGCCGGGTCCAGCGTATGAAATTGGGCCCTATCCCGAACTTGTGCAGGATTAGCCATAGATATTCCCACTCCACCGAGTCAAAGGCTTTCTCGGCATCCAGAGAAGCCACCACACCCGCCCCTCCCCCAGCGTTAGTACTCGCCAGAATAGTGTGAAGTCTCCGCAAGTTAATGTCAGTGCCCTTGCCTGGCATGAAGTCAGTCTGGTCTCCATGCACTAATGACAGGATCACTGAGTTGAGCCTGGTGGCTAATACTTTTGCAAGTATCTTTGCGTCCACGTTCAGGAGCGAAATGGGCCTGTACGAGGAGCAAAGTTCAGGGTCCTTACCATCCTTGGGTATCACCACAATCACAGCTCTGGACATAGAGGGGGGCAACAAATTTACTTCAAAAGAGGCAGATAGGATCTCCTATAACCTGATAGCTATAGTCTCTATATGTGTCTTATAGAATTCCACTGGAAGTCCATCGTCCCCCGGGGTTTTTCCGGATTGTAGGGAGGTAATAGCGTTTTGGAGTTCCTTAAGGGTGAGTGGAGCATCGAGCCTCCCACGGGCCTCCTCTGAGAGGATGGGCAATTTAATAGTTTCAACATATTCATGGAGTTCTGCAGTAGAATACTGCACTTTAGAGGTGTAAAGATCTTGATAATATGAGGCAAAACATGCATTTATGTCCCTGGGGTTGGAATGCAACCGCCCTGACATATCTTTAATGTTAGCCACTGAAGTTGTCACCGATTGCTCCCTAGAGAGCCATGCCAGGGGGCTCCCTGTCCGCTCACCCTGCTCAAATATACGTTGAGACTGATGCAATAGTTGTGTTTTTGTGGCCGCCGCTCTAAGGAGCGTCACCTCGCGCACTGCGCACTGTAAGTCTGTTCTAAGTGCCTCATCTCTATTATTGGTGTATTGAGTTTCTAAGTCAGCAGCCCTTCGTTCATCCTGGAGTAGGGCTGCTCCAGTTTGGCGTCGGGTGCGGGTAATCGCCATCCGATAGTGGTCCTGAGCATGAAGCTTAAACGCCTCCCAGCTATGAGCAGGTGTCTTAGCTGGGGGGTTGTCAGCCCAAAAGTTCTGCATTGCAATCTCTGCGTCCTGTTCGATATGCTCATCTGAGATCCAGAACCGTGACAAGCGCCAGAGACAGTCAGTGGGGAGAGGATTCACATTTAAAGTAAGTAGTATGGAAGAATGGTCCGATATACCCCTGGGCAGGTGTGAAATGTCTTGAACCATGTTAAGGGCACTGGAGGTGGCATATACTAGGTCAATGCAGGACATTGCCCTATAGGAGGCCGACTGACAGGTGTAGGATCTCAGCAAGGGATTTTTCCAACGCCAAATGTCCCTAAGAGCAAACGTCTCGGCCCATCTGGACAGAGGGGATTCCGTGGCCGCATCGGGCGTCAGCCTGTCCAAACTCGGGCAGGGTGTCATGTTGAAATCCCCAGCCAAGACCACACTGCCAGTAGGATATCGTGCAACAAGGGTGGTGATTTTGTGGAGAACCACCAATGATGCCGGTGGAGGTATATACAGTCCCACTATTATCATGGGTACATTAGCAATAGCGGCATGCAGGACTACAAATCTACCTTCAGGGTCCAGGTGAAGATCCAACAACACAAAAGGCAGGGCTTTGCGTACTAATATGCTGACTCCCCTGGCATAGGATGAGAAAGTGGTGTGGTAATAGTGGGCCACCCACGTTTTTTTGAGGCTCAGAACCCGACCTCCAATGAGGTGAGTCTCTTGGAGTACACATATATCTGGGGAATACGATTTAAGGAAGTTGAAAACTAATGAACGCTTTATTCGGGAATTCATGCCCCGGACGTTCCAGGAAATTAATTTTATGGGAGCCATAGGGAGTCAGAGTATATGATATTAGCCTGTGTCGGGAGAAATCCACCAGAACCCCTCAGGAAGAGTACCAGGCAATTCCCCTGCAGTTCATCATGAGACATTACGTATAATTGCATCAAATCACTTAAAATCGCATGGTGTACAATACAGCATTTCCGTGTGTAACTTTTATAACTTTCCCCTCCCAAACCAACACCCCCCCCACCCCGCATACCCCCCAAACCTGGGCATGCCTGTTTCCCGAAACCAGAGAAGGTCATTGACCTCACGGGGTCATGTACTAGATGACTAGAAGTAGACAGTAGCTACTTAATGCAGAGTTTCCAGTCTAGAGAAGATGCCGCCATCGGCGGGAGTAAGCTAAGTTTCTCCTGGGCGGTGCCAGGGGCACAAACTTGGTATACACATATCAGTTGAAAAGTCCCCCCCCCAAACCACCCCCGAACAGAGTAGAGTGGTTTTCTTTGCCCACGATCCTTAGGGCACAGCGCAATCAGCCAAACAAACCATAGACACATCTTTTAGCACCCCTATATGAGTGGTTCCAGCGATCCAGTCTCGCTTTGGTTACCCAGGCCGAGTAGAAAGAAAAGTCAGAGGCCTAGACAGTCCCTATGTTCCGCAGTGAACTTAGGTAATCCACAGTCCAGTCGGTAAGAGTCCAGCGCCCTTTATAGTGGATAGGTAAAGAGCAACTTGAGGGGAATGTTCTCCTCCTGATTTCCGCATCCAGCAGCGTATTTACCCCCCCCTTTACAATGCCAACAAAACATGATAGCAACTTGGGGGAAGTGATCACTCACTTCAGAGAGGTGAAAAAATAGCAAATAAAAATGAAAGTAAAAAATTCAAAAATTAAAAAAAGAAAAAAAAGGAAAGAGAGGGGTTCCATAGCACTGTGCCTCCGACACGGATCGTGGGTTAGGGACTCAGAACGGCCCAGCAACAGAAGGGAGAGTCACATACCTAATGTCTGGGCAGGGCGCTCAGCCAGCGCGAGGCCTCATCCGGGGAGGTAAAGAACTGGACACTCTCACCATCCTGCACACGAAGTCGGGCGGGGAACAGCATACTGTAATGTATACCCTGGGCTCTCATAGCCTGTTTCACCTGATCAGAGGACTTCCTCTGCTTCTGGGTGTTGACCGTGAAGTCTGGGAAAAACATCAGCCGGGCCGCCTCGTGTCGGATTTCAGCCATTTTGCGTGCCTCACGCAGTATCAGATCGCGGTCTTTATAATTCAGCAGTCTGAAAATAAATGTGCGAGGCGGGGTTCCAGGTGGGCCGCGATTCGGTGGCATACGGTGGGCCCTCTCAATTACAAATTGCGGTGAGAAGTTTGCCTGGGGAAACAGTGTGCGGAGGAGTTTCTCTGTGTAATTGGTGGTATCTGAGCCCTCCGACCCCTCAGGGAGTCCTATGATCCGCAAATTGTTACGGCGGTTACGATTTTCGGAATCCTCGGCTCTCGCTTCCAGGTGTTTAACTCTTACTTGCAGGGTATGCAGAGAAGCCGAGTGATCCCTGATCGTATCTTCTGCCTCCCCCACCCGACATTCCACTTCGGTCACCCACTGCCTCACCTTTTCAAAGTCTTGCCGAATGAGACCTATGTCCAGCTGCACAGTGTCAATCTTCGTTGCGAGTGTGGATAGGGTGGATTGGCATCCCGTGATGGCCTGCATCAGGGCGGCAAAGTTACTCTGTCCAGTAAGTGCAGGGTCCGGGTCCTCCGTCTGAGTCGCCATGTTGGTCACTACCTCCACACGTGCTGCCGCTCCGCCCGAGCTATTTCGGCTATTATTCTGCTTGTGCTGGTCAAGGCGGCGCCGGTTCCGTGTCCGCATCAGCAGGGGGGGGAGCGGGAAGCACCTCAGATAGATTTGGAGATGATCAGGATCTGATAAAAGGATTTATTCCCCGCGATGGCTGCAGAGCTCCTTGACTACACGTCCTGCACCGTCGCCATCTTGGACACGCCCCCATCCAGATAAGTTTACATGTCAATATTGCTAGGTTCAAAATGTGTTTATTTTTTTAAAGAATCAATAAAACTAAAGTTAGAATATATATTTTAGGAGAAAGAGCTGCTTAACATGGTATTAAAGATTCGGCTTAAAAAAACAAACATGTTATACTTACCTGATCTGTGCAATGTTTTTGCACAGAGCAGCCCAGATCCTCCTCTTCTCAGGTCCCCCTCTGGTGCTCCTGGCTCTTCTCCCTTCACCAGTGCCCCCAATAGCAAGCTGCTTGCTGCCCTGCTGGCTGTGATTAACAGCAGTGGGAGCTCCCGCTGCTGTCTCAGCCAGTGAGGAGAGGGGGTCCCGGGACAGCCGATGCTCTCATGCACATTGCTGGATTGAAAGGGGGCTCAGGTGAGTATTAGAGGGGGCTGTGGGGGGAGCAGCACACAGAAGGCTTTTTACTTTCATGTATAGAATAAAGGGAAAAGGGGGGAAAACCGTTTACCGTTTCTACCCCCCCCCCCCCGCTAGTATCCAGGCAGTTTGAGAAAAGAGCGGGAAGGTGCTCTATTGGTCACCTTTTCCTAGGTAGGTCAGGTTCTAGCATCCAGGCAGTTTGGAAAAAGAGCGGGAAGAATTTGAAATAAAAAGGGGTTCCGAGCCCTTGAGGTTCAGTGGCCCTAGTATGCACAAGCTGTGGTGTTCCCTCCCTCCCCGTCACGGCTAATTATTATGTGGCAGTGTCACCTTTAAGGGGGACAGTTTTTTGAGCCTAGGTTTTTTACTGACTAGGTCTCTTAAAGTTTATATTATGTGAGTGATTTCCAGTTGAAGAATGTTTTGATGTTTTGGGGGATTTTACCATGATTGGTATGTATTCCAGCTTGAGTCGTAGTGGCTGAGCTGATGGCAGGTGTTTAAAATAAATTTTACAGCTATTTATTTATTCATTTATGTTAAAGACAATAATAATAAAGGCTGCTGCCAACCTTATCCAACAATAAAGGTATGTGATGTTTTCCTTTCTGTGTTAAATTCTGCTGTCTGCTGTATCATGCATGCAGGTAAAAACAAACAGCCTATACAACCACTTTAAACCCTTCTTAGCTATATATATGAAAAAGCACCCAAACCTTGGGATTGGGATAGTGCAACCAATGGTTGTAATAAGCATCTTCGAAGAACAAAGACTAAGGAGTGTTCTGTCTTCGCCAGGCACTCCCACAAATAAGTAGGCTTCAGTCTTGATTTCACAGAATAAACTTAGACCATATCCCTCACATATTCCTGACTGGTGATAGAACATGTGCAGATTGATTATAACAGCAAAGTACCAAATCACTGAGAAGAGGGTGAGGTTTCTGGCGGAATTGTAACAGAGGGCCATGGCTAGGTCTAGTAGCAAACAGGCAGAGGTCAGATGACAGTAGAAAAGAAATCCAAAAGATATGTTGTATTCAGAATCTGGAAGATAGCAGGCATCATAGAACATACCTTAATGCAAAAATATGTGCGCTATTCCTTTAAATATTTATATACCAATATAAATTATAACGTGCACATGATTGTGCAAAATGTATTTATTTATTTTCAGAACTCATTAAACCTAAATAAATTACACCAAAAAATGATAAATACTGTAAGTCAATAAGTGCACTATCACTTTAAATATATTTGATCAAAAATCACAAAGTGCACATGATAACTCAACAATTCATATCACAATACATTGGAGATAAATAAGATCCACATAAAAAATTAATGAATAAACCAATAGTGCCAATAAATAATTTAAATTATAATGAGAGTTCATACCATAAATAATTAATCCCAAAAAATCCACCAAAATGATAATGTGAACGGAATCTTGTAATCCAGTGTGACTCCCAGTACTTCCACATGTCAGTGAACACAGGCGTCTTACTAGAAAAGATGGACTTCTAAATAATAGGTCGTCATCTGGGCATATGTGATACCTGATCACTGCTCTCCAATAAAAGCCCACTCTTGGTCGCAGATGCATTCAAATTTTACCACCATGGGAAGAGAACAAAGAGTCTGCATCGTGTATTTACCATCTCATTTATTGAACACAAAGGAGTGCTCACAAAATTAAGGATAAAAACAGGCTAAATACAGCATTGCAGCTCTCAGAGTAGTATGACCTGGTGTTGTCACAAATTAAACTCTTCACATACCTTAACCCCTTCAGATCCGCACTATAGCCGAACGACGGCTACAGCATGGATCTACTTTGCCGGGAGGCTGTCAATGCACATCCTCCCCTTTTGCATGCTCCCCACGCGCCGTGATCACCGAGTCAATGAGAGGGTGATCACAGATCAGAGTAAGGGGGCTGATCCTGGCCCCTTACTACGTGACCATCTGTCAGCCAATGACAGCTGATCACGTGATGTAGACAGAAGATCGGCAATTTTTTTTTTTCTCTGCCACCCATCAGTGCCCATCACTGCCACCCATCAGTGCCCATTACTGCCACCTATCAGTGATCATCAGTACCAGCTATCAGTGCCACCTATTAGTGCCCTTCGGTGCCACCTATCAATACCCTTCAGTGCCACCTCTCAGTGCCCACCACTGCCACCTCATCAGTGCTGCCTATTAGTGCCTGTCAGTGCCGCCTTATCAGTGCCCATCAATGTAGCCTATCGGTGCCCATCAGTGCAGCCTCATCAGCGTACATCAATGAAGGAGAAAAATTACCCGTTTACAAAATTTATTAACAACATATAAAACATTTTGTTTTTCTTTTTAATTTCGGTCTTTTTAAAATTTTTTTAACAAAAAATTAAAAACCCAGAGGTGATCAAATACCACCAAAAGAAAGCTCTATTTGTGGGAAAAAAATTTCATTTGGGTACAGTGTTGTATGACCGCGCAATTGTCCTTAAAAGAGTGACAGTGCTAAAAGCTGAAAATTGGTCTGGGCAGGAGGGGGGTTTAGGTGCCCAGTAAGCAAGTGGATAAGCAGGAGTAACTGACTTGGACACCCTTCCACCAAAATAAATAAAAAGTATATTTGGTACTTTGCGGTGCCATAGAGTTATGTCCTCCTTTAACATGCACCTGCCTGGGTAGAAGATAAAAACTCTAGCCCCTTGCTTAGCCAAAGGATCAGAGAAATATCAGCTCTTGAGTTTTGGTTACCCAGCAATTCCTTATACAGGCAGTCCCCGAGTTACAAACAAATCCTACTTACGAACGGCCTCAAATGCCGGCCACTTGTGCTCCACACTGGTCATGGATACCTCCGGACACACCCCATACTGCAGTAATACATGTACTGCATGGCCAGAGGAGCCCCAGATAACATAACAATCGCCCGGAACATCCTACATCCATGCACAGGCGGACTTTACACTTACGAATGCAGTGCTGTGACTTACAAACAACTTCGACTTACGAACAAACCTACAGTCCCTATTGTGTTTGTAACTCGGGGACTTCCTGTACATCTGTATTAAAAGGGAAACCTATACGGTCTTTTACGCAGCTTCCCTGGGAAGTCATTTCTAAGTTGCATGCCTTTGTAGGCAAAAGGTAACAAGGTTATGTCAACTAGTAGTGTTCTTTACAGCTTCACATGGCACCTGAGACTTTCTTGCCTTTTTCTACGATTATAAGTAATATATGTTTATTTAGTTGCCTGACAATGAATATCATCCAGAATAACTGCACAAATAATTTTGATACAGTTATTTATTTATTTTTTTTAAATGCACGATTGTAATGATTTGAAGCTAGGGCTCCTGCATTTTTTCTGGAATACAAACTGTGTTTTTAATTCATATTCAATTGATTTATTTTTGTGTTTGTACCTTTCAGATAGATTCAGTGACAATGAAGAAGACTATGAGAGCTTTAACTGAAATATTTTACGCTTCAATATTTGGATATGATGAGGTAAGCAACAATCAACCATAGTAAGGCTGGACAACCATTATACAATTACTTTGTTCAATTTCCTTTAGATTCCCCTTGAACTATGTAGTGCAGGGGCCTGCCTGATTGCATACAAATTCAGAGTGTTTAGGTTTGACTGCATGTTATATGGTTTGGGTAAATCTAAAGGGAAATTGTACAAGAAAATTGTATAATGTATGGCTAGCCTAACAGCAGCCAGTTATTGTTTTTTTTTATACAAGCTAATGTCCCTACGACACTGTGCACAAGGGCCGGTTTTGGGTGGAAGAAAACCTTCTAGTATGTTTTTGAATTGTAGGAGGAAACCAAAGAGCTCAGAGAGAACTCACACAAACATATGGAGAACATACAGAAAACAGTATAGAAAAATATAAGAAATTGAGGCTACAGGGGAATTGTCACTTGCAAAATATAATTATTCTTATCAGAACACCATATATAGTCATAATTACATTACAAAAAAAAAATTAAAAAAAGCTTAAAGCATGTAATATGTGTATTGTTTATCATATGTTAAAGTTAGGAGATGTTGGGTACAGTGATTCTGTTGTTATCCAATGGAAGGATGTTACTAAGCCAGTAAAAAGGATAATTGGTGTTTATAAATATTCATCAAATCTGTCGGAATTTTTTTTTTTTTTATTATTCCAGCCTTTGGAGAACATGAACATTTAACCTTTTTTTAAATGGCACAGGCTTATTAAGGTACATTGATAATACAACAGAAATTGTGATGCTGTGAAGAAGGCAAATGGGTGGGTAGACTTTGTTCTTGTAAAATTTGGCATTTATAGTTGTTCATTGTGCAGACACTTTTTTTTTTTTTCTCCTGTTCCTGTATCGGCACTGTAAGGTCAGGCTGAGTCTTAGATTCTGACCTGCTTAAACATCTGTGATCACAGCATAAACTTGCAATTTATAACATCAGCATTGTAATAGCAATACAAACAGTATTTCTTATTGACAATCCAAAGTAAGCTTACCTGAAAAATCCCCTTTCGCCTAGGTTCACACTGACAGCGGGATTGAAATCGTGTGAGTTTCATACCCGCATGTCAGTCCGACTTCGGAAGCGATTTCAGAGACATCTGTGAGGGTTCATGCACAGATGTCTATACAAATCACACCCTGAAGTCGCCAAAAGTAGTACAGAAACTACTTTTGGGAATCGTTGTGGCACCGCAAGGTTGGCGTTGCACCGATTCGGACGGTGGCATTGCCGGCAATAGCCGCTGATTTGGCATGTGATTTGACATGTCAAATCACATGCCAAATCGCATCAATGTGAACCTCGGCTTCATGTTGTGAGTGCCGCCTGTCTGCTGGCCATCTCTTTCTATAACTTCCTGACTTCCCTACATGCTTTGCAGCTTCTCCTCTGCTATTTACTTTTGATGTTTAACCACTTGCCCCCTGGAAGGTTTACCACCCTTTATGACCAGGCCATTTTTTGCTCGGCACTGCATTACTTTAACTGACAATTGAACGGTCATGCGATACTGTACCGAAATAAAATTTATGTTTTTCTTTCCCCACAAATAGAGCTTTCTTTTGGTGGCATTTGATCACCTCTGTTTTTAAATTTTTCTGCTATGAACAAAAAAAGACATAATTTTGAAAAAAAAAATAAAACAATTTTTACTTTCTGCTATAAAAAATATCCAATGAAATAAAAAAAATAAAAATCAAATTTCTTCATCAATTTAGGCTAATATGTATTCTGCTACATGTTTTTGTTAAAAAAATAAATCCCAATCATATATTGATTAGTTATATGATTGGGATAAAGTTTATAGCGTCTACAAACTATGGGATATTTGTATTTATTTATGTTTCTTTTACTAGTAATGGCATCGATTAGCGATTTATAGCGGGACTGCAATATTGTGGTAGACAGTTGGACACTAACTGACGCTTTTTGGGAACCAGTGACACAAACACAGTGATCAGTGCTAAAAAATATGCACTGTCACTGTACTAATGACACTGGCTGGGAAGGGGTTAACATCAGGGGGTATCAAAGGGTTAAATGTGTGCCTAGCTAGTGATTTTGTGTGGGAGGTGCTTTTATTAGAGGAAGGCATGGATCCTTGTGTCTGCTTTGCAGGAACACAGGATCCATGCCTTCCCTACTGACAGAACGGCAATCTGACTTGTTTACATAGGCAGACTGCCATTCTGCCTGTGTACTGAACGATCGCTTGGTGCAGGCAGACATCGAGTTCGCGGTACCCACAGATCAGCTCCTGCCGTGTATAATCTCAGCGGGTCGCCGGTGTGCCCCAGACCCGGAAGTGCAGGATCACGTATATATACGTGATCCTGTGCAGTGCGGCCGCCTTGTAGCAATAAAACTGCTATTGGGCAGTCAGCAACTGATCAAAGCAGGACTAAAGCCAAAAGCAAACATTTATTACATTCCAGGTTACCAATTCTTAGACGTGGTGGCTGTATTAATTTTCTGTTTTAGGCTTTCTTTCCTCTATTTTCATCTGGTGAGCTAAACAGTAATGCCCCATACACACGATCGGACTTTCCGACAACAAAACCGTGAACTTTTGTCCGAAGTGTGTTGGCTCCAACTTGTCTTGCATACACACGGTCACACAAATGTTGGCCAACAATTACGAACGTAGTGACGTACTAGGTGTATTACGTGGTTTTACAGCTCTTTAGCACCACCCTTTGGGCTCCTTCTGCTAATTTCGTGTTAGTAGAAGTTTCGTGAGTTTTGATTCGCGCTTTTCTTTTTGCGTTTTTCATTAATCGCTTTTCAGTTAGTTTCTAAGCGGCTGTTCGTCAACCAGACATGTTACAGAATTGGAGGAGATAACGTGTTATTTATTATTGGTCTTGGAGTTATTGCTTCGACATTATTTTTTGGGTTGAATAATAATGATTTGATTTGGTATATTTTCTATATTTTTGGATGCAGGTCTAATTTAGAATAGAATAGTGTAGAATATTGGCTATGTGTTTTACTTCAAATGACAGTTTGGGAGTAGGCAGTTACATTTTATAAAATACAATGTAAAATTAACAAGGGACACCAACATAGTTGTACCTTTGATCTTAAAACCTACAGGATAATGGTGTTGTGGTAACTTGCCCAAAAAAAAATTTAAAAAAGCATAATAATTTTATTCTTAATATCACTAGAAAAAAAAAGCCTTTGAAAATTCGTTTGCAATAACTCCATCAGTATCACCAGCAAAGCAGCTTCATTATTATCCCATTAAAGAAGAGAATGTGTGCTGCATTTGGAGATTTCAAAATTTGCCACGTCACGAATGTTACTTCTCCATTACGAATGCTAGTTTAAAAGACCGACCGCTTCCGAGCATGCGTGGACTTTTGTGCGATGGACTTGTGTACACACGATCGGACAGTCCGACAACACACATTTGTTAGTGGAAAATTTGAGAACTTGCTGGCCAACATTTGTTGGCGGAAAGTCCGACAACAAATGTTCGATAGAGCATACACATGGTCTGACTTCCCACCAACAAGCTCACATCCAACATTTGTTGTCAGAAAATCCGATCGTGTGTACGCAGTATAAGTCTGTTGTTTTTCAATAGAACAAGCTGTTCTGCAGATGTAGCATTTAGACTTTTGAGACAAACCTTTTACCACTGACAGAAGTGCTTTCATTGATCAGCTTTAATTTATTTATGTAAAACCTTTATCCTGATAGGAAAAAAACTTGCTGTAACTGCTACATTTGCAGGACAGCTTGTTCTGTTGAAAAACAGGCTTACTGGCTGCCATCACATCAAAATATTAGTAAGCTGCAATATAATAATTGTTTGTTTTTGGGTTTAATACCGCTTTAAGTAGCATTCAGTACCTCAGAACAGCACCATTACTGATGCCAGACTTTTATGCAACTCAACATGTCTTACACCAAATAAAATAAAATGCAGAATAATTTAGTAGTGGTTTTCCATTGTATAGGAGTGGGCATGACATCACCAAAATCTAAAAATCCACCTAAAAATACAAGGATGGTCTCCACCTTTTCCTGCATGGCTGTCTGGTTCCCCACTCACATCATACTGCAGCTTTATAGGTTTATTATTCCCTGTCAGCAGTAATCTCTACTTTTGCATATTTGTGTATCCTGTTCAAACACTTTGACTGTGCTTGGAAAATCGATCTGCCTGCAACCCAGTGAATGTGGGGCTCAAATGGCCTTTTTATTCCAAGAGACACCGAGTTAGTGGAAATCCCGTCTTAAGTTGGCCATACAATCTCTTAGCCTTACCAAAATAGTAATATGAGTCCTAAACAATTCAATTACTATGCAGGACTTTTAAAGGTACCAAAATAATGTATCAATAAATCAAGTAGAAAAATATAAATTTTTATTAAACACAATTTCTTTAAAATAGCAGTGAATGTTTACACAAATCGCATACAATTCTATTAACATGTACAACCACTTCTTACTCTACATGTTTTGCTCATAAGAGCTTCCTCAGGAGCTTTTGAAAGTGTTGCATGAAGTTATAAATACTACAAAAGAAACAACAATCATGAATAAATCTACTTGACAATTGCCATGAAAAAAATTGCATGACATATCATTAATCATAGTTATACACATTTCTTTATATATATAGAAAACACATTTTATACAAAATTATAATGAGCTGAGGATGCATGCCTACCGGATGCTTTTATTCATGAAATATAAACTTCTAATTCCTAGATTGGAGCCTGGATTTACAGAATGGGGAGACCTTATGCAACCAAAGAGAGAGGCTACATTTTCTGAAAAGTAGAATTCAAATGTAAGTTTTAAAACATATTGGTTCTAAATATATTGAACCAGAAAATAAATATTGATTGATAGACAATGAGACAAAGATTTACCTCAAGTGTAATTAATGGAGTAGAACCAATTTGGTCTCCCGTCCCTAAATTAGGGGGGTGATCTATTGATTAGGATATCTGACAGAGGGACAGCTGATAGTATTTGCTGCACCTTGGCTGGACCCTGAGATAGACCTGCAGCACTCCCGCTGTCAAGTTTGATGAGAAAACAGCCTGTAATATCCTGCAAAAAAGAAAAATTGTTTCCTTTTTAATAATGATCTTTGTATGAATATGAATTTAAACATAAGATGTTTCCAATCAGTGGGGGCAGATATCCAAGGTTTAGTTTGAAAGAGGAGGGCAGCAGCAAAGCTTGCGAGGATCAGGTGACATTTAAAGTCCTCTGTGGCTGTGCAGGCATGAGCAGACAACTAAACACCGAGGAGACCAGAGTCCCCACAATGGAAACTGACCATGAATATGAATGGCAAGGATATACTTGCTTGTACAGGAGGAATCCCGGAAAAGCTTGTTAGGAAAAGTGGGGAAGGAGAGAGACACGGCCAAGCGGTCTCTCTCATGCGATATCTCCCTGTCAGTATAAGTTGTGCAAATGACACCATTTATCATCTCTCTGCCCCGCAGGCATCTGACGTAGCCGGCGGGGCGTGGACGTATTTGCGGCGCCACTGTGCATGTCCAAAACTCAAGCGGCAGATGTGACCTCACACGTGAAAGCGTCTGGTCACTATCCACCATCTTAGAAGATCCACATTTGCCAGGCTAACTTAGGGGACGGTCGGTCAGGAGTCCACTCCACCCTCGAGTAATGGGCAAATGGGCTCTCCAGGTGTGACAAGAGAGCAAGCTAGTAACTCCCATTCAAAACGTTGGAATAGGGAGAGTGGGCAAGTTCAAAGTTGGCGCCTAAGGGCCCAAGCGAAACAAAAGATGATTGGTTAGACACTGTTGCTGCAGGTGCTCGGGCATCCATAAGGTTGCAGGTCTCTCCACATACCAAATTGCTCCAATAATGAGTGAAACATAGCGGTCAATTCTCTGTTAATTAAAGTAAACAGCATCCAAACATGCGGAATGCATGGTCAGCTCCACATGTACACAAAATCACAGATAAATAAGCTGAACAGTGTTCCTATTCAAACAAAAAATGAAAATGAAGCAAAAGCAAATGAAAATCTGTTCATTAGAGTATCCATTTTGCTTAAACAGAGAACTATAAATTACATCAGATATGGAGTGGGAACAATCCCACTCCCGCTCACACATTCAATCAAATTGTCCAAATGCACTGGAGTCGAAAAGATGGGAGAGGGGTGTAGAGAAACCATACTTTAAATTTAATTATTACATTTATAAAAAAATCCCATCTTAGAAAGGGGCTACAGTAATAAATGTCTCAAAAGGGCCTACAACCGAGCAAAAAACCAAGGTAGGGAACGGGCTTATTCATGGGTATAAAGCCAGCAAACACCAGAGTGGGGTAGGATTAATCACTCGTTATTCGGGGCAACAAAAACAGATTAGAAATACCATGCAAAAATATTGGTATTGTTTGCTTGCCGACCCAATTGTATCAAAATATGTTAAAACCTACCCGAAAATAACCTTTAGGAGATCTAGGTCCCTAAAAGACAATTTGGTCCACAGTCACCATCATCCCACAAAAATAGATCTGAATGCATGCACGGGAACCTTCCCCTGCGGTAAATGTAATTTTTGCACGTGAGATTACGCTACCCGATGAATGCATCTTCAGACCACGCTTCCTCGCCAGTTGTCAATCGGTGGGGGTGGTTTATATCATGATGTGTGACTGCGGGGCATACTACGTGGGGGAAAACCAAAAGACCATTCTTTCATTGCATTCGTGATCATGTCAGACTGGCCTCCAAATCCAAAATGGAAACTCCCATTAGCCGTCACATGGGTCTTTTTCATGCATTCAATTTGTCCAAAATGCGATTTTTTTGCTCTGGAATACTTACCAAAAAATGATAGAGGGGGTAACAACGGCAAATTATTGTTACAACGAGAAGCTCGTTGGACTCATAATTTATCGGCTCTCAAGCTGCCTGGACTGAATGATGCATTCAAATTCAAGCCTTTTTTATAAATGTAATAATCAAATTTAAAGTATGGTTTCTCTACACCCCTCTCCCATATTTTCGACTCCAGTGCATTTGGACAATTTGAATGTGTGAGCGGGAGTGGGATTATTTTTATACTGTTCCCACTCCATATCTGATGTAATTTACAGTTCTCTGTTTAAGCAAAATGGATACTCTAATGAACAGATTTTCATTTGCTTTTGCTAAATTTTCATTTTTTGTTTGAAGGGGAACACTGTGCAGCTTATTTATCTGTGATTTTGTGTACATGTGAAGCTGACCATGCATACCGCATGTTTGGATGCTGTTTATTTTAATTGAGAATTGATCGTTATGTTTCATTGTTTATTGGAGCAATTTGGTTTGTGGAGAGACCTGCAACCTGAGCACCTGGAGCAACAGTGTCTAACCAATCATCTTTTGTTTCGCTTGGGCCCTTAGGCGCCGACTTTGAGCTTGCCCACTCTCCCTATTCCAATGCTTTGAAAGGGAGTTACTAACTTGCTCCCTTGTCACACCTGGAGAGCCCATTTGCCCGTTACGTTGCAGGGCGGAGTGGACTCCTGTCCGACCGTCCCCTACGTTGGCCTGGCAAATGTGGATCTTCTAAGATGACGGATAGTGACCAGACACTTTTACGTGTGAGGTCACATCCGCCGCTTGAGTTTTGGACATGTGCAGTGGCGCCGCAAGTACGTCCACGCCCCGCCGGCTACGTCAGAGGCCGGCGGGATGAAGAGAAGATAAATGGTGTCATTTGCACACCTTATACTGACAGGGATATATCGCATGAGAGAGACCGCTTGGCCGTGTTTTTCTCCTTCCCCTCTTTTCCTAGCAATCAGTGGCGGAACTACCGCCATAGCGATCCACGCGGGCACTATGGGGCCCACAGCCAAGTAGGGCCCGGTAAGTCGGCGTGCAAGTGACTGCGGTGCGGTGGGTGAGCCGCTGAGCTGCTCGGCACTTGCACAGTCACACTGACTGTGCGAGCGGACGCAGCTGGGCGGCATGACGGGCAGGTGAGAGAGCGGATGGGAACCTGCCAGCTGGGAGGCTCGGTGGGTGGACTGGCCAATCAGTGGGTGGCAGAGCAGAGAGATGACATCATCTCTCACCGCCCGCCCTGCATCCCGGCAGTTCTGCCCTCACTCACTGTGCAGGCAGCAGAGAGATTACATCATTTCTCTGCTGCCTGACTCAGACTGGGACACAGGAAGTGACAATCCCCATTCCCCACCTTAGCAGGAAAATGACAATCCGCAACTTGTGGCAAGTGACAATCCGCAACTTGTGGCAAGTGATGTGGCAAGTGGACAATCTGCAATGTGTGGCAGGTGACGTGGCAAGTGGACAATCCGCAACGTGTGGCAGATGACGTGGTGAGTGGACAATCCGCAACTTGTGGCAGGTGACGTGGCAAGTGGACAATTCGCAATGTGTGGCAGGTGACGTGGCGAGTGACAATCTGCAATGTGTGACAAGTGGACAATCCGCAACGTGTGGCAGGTGACGATCTGCATCTGGTGATAGGCGACACGCAAGTGACACGCTCAGGGCTCCCACTGATTCTGCATTATGGTGAGTTGAACTATTTCATTTTCTATAACAATGTAATAATAGAAATAATGCGCTACAATCATCCTGACACATAACAACCATGGTGCCAGGATGATTGAAGCCTTAACGACAGCCATTTCCCAAATAAATTGCCACCAAAAAAACGTATTTTCTGGCAGTGCCCCTCCCGAGACTAGACTCTGGACCTGCCCCTGCAGTGAGGAGGAGGAATGCAAGTTTACTGTTAAGCCTCCCGGGCCCCTTGATTCCGGCCCTGTCCCGACACACGCAGCCTCATACAGCAGGAGCAGAGAACAGAGTGGGCGGGGCAGAACGCTTGAGCGCGCCTGTGAAAGGACATAGTTTTCATCACTGGGTCACTGTTCATCATTGCTGTCTTATTTCTCCCCTATTTGTCTTGTATTTACACATAAGTTTAATCAGAACAGAAATTGGTTAGAAGGCATGGAGGTCAGCAATGTGTGTCCTTCAGGGGCTGCATACAGTATACTGCATACTTTATTGTTTTAAATTAATATAAGCTGTTGCCTGGGTACTGTGTCACATGGGTGTGGTAATCTGTTGTTCCATGGCGTTAGTTCATTTTTTTTGTGGGGGGGGGGGGCTGTTTGCAGGGGGGGCCCATACAACATTTTGCTATGGGGCCCTGTGATTACTAGTTACGCCCCTGCTGGCAAGCTTTTCCGGGATTCCTCCTGTACAAGTATATCCCTGCCATTGGTATTCATGGTCAGTTTCCATTGTGGGGACTCTGGTCTCCTCGGTGTTTAGTTGTCTGCTCATGCCTGCACAGCCACAGAGGACTTTAAATGTCACCTGATCCTCGCAAGCTTTGCTGCTGCCTTCCCCTTTCTAACTAACCCTTGGATATCTGCCCCCACTGATTGGAAACATCTTATGTTTAAATTCATATTCATACAAAGATCATTATTAAAAAGGAAACACTTTTTCTTTTTTGCAGGATATTACAGGCTGTTTTCTCAGATAGTCAAACTTGACAGCGGGAGTGCTGCAGGTCTATCTCAGGGTTCAGCCAAGGTGCAGCAAATACTATCAGCTGTCCCTCTGTCAGATATCCTAATCAATAGATTACCCCCCTAATTTAGGGACGGAAGACCAAATTGGTTCTACTCCATTAATTACACTTAAGGTAAATCTTTGTCTCATTGTCCATCAATCAATATTTTTCTTCTGGTTCAATATATTTAGAACCAATACATTTTAAAACTTACATTTGAATTCTACTTTTCAGAAAATGTAGCCTCTCTTTGGTTGCAAAAGGTCTCCCCATTTTGTAAATCCAGGATCTAGGAATTAGAAGTTTATTTTTCATGAATAAAAGCATCCGGTAGGCATGCATCCTCAGCTCATTATTATTTTGTATAAAATGTGTTGATAGAATTGTTGTGATTTGTATAAACATTCACTGCTATTTTAAAGAAATTGTGTTTTAATAAAAAATTTAATTTTCTACTTGATTTATTGATACATTATTTTGGTACATTTTAAAAGTCCTGCTTGCCTTTCCTTGTTTACTTTATTAATTTAATGGGATGTGGTAACAGATATTGATCTCTCATTACCCAGCTCCTAGTTAGTATCAAATCGGGCAGACCCTTGTATTACAGTGCCTTGAAAAAGTATTCATACCTCTTTTAATTTTCCACATTTTGTCATGTTACAACCAAAAACGTAAATGTATTTTATTGGGATTTTGTTTGATAGACCAACACAAAGTGGCACATAATTGTGAAGTAGAAGGAAAAATGATAAATAGTTTTTAAACGTTTTTACAAATAAATATCTTAAAAGTGTGGTGTGCATTTGTATTCAGCCCCCTTTACTATGATACCCCTAACTAAAATTAAATGGAACCAATTGACTTCAAAAGTCACCTAATTGTTAAATAGTGTCCACCTGTATGTAATTTAATCTCAGTATAAATACAGCTGTTCTGTGAACCCCCTAGAGGTTTGTTAGAGAACCTTAGTGAACAAACAGCATCATAAAGGCCACGGAACACACCAGACAGGTCAGGGATAAAGTTGTGGAGAAGTTTAAAGCAGGGTTAGGTTATAAAAAAATATCCCAAGCTTTGAACATCTCACGGAGCACTGTTGAATCCATCATCTGAAAATGGAAAGAGAATGGTACAACTGAAAACCTACCAAGACATGACCGTCCTCCTAAACTGACAGGCAGGGCAAGGAGATCAATAATCAGAGAAGCAGCCTAGAGTCCCATGGTAACTCTGGTGGAGCTGCAGAGAGCCACAGCTCAGGTGGGAGAATCTGTCCACAGGACAACTATTAGTCGTGCACTCCACAAGTCT
The DNA here is from genome assembly GCF_042186555.1 of Aquarana catesbeiana. Lineage (NCBI taxonomy): Eukaryota > Metazoa > Chordata > Amphibia > Anura > Ranidae > Aquarana > Aquarana catesbeiana. Next base: position 101,139,871 of record NC_133335.1, on the reverse strand, counting down.
GGCCTTTATGGAAGAGGGGCAAGAAGAAAGCCATTCTTGAAAGAAATCCATAAGAAGTCCTGTTTGCAGTTTGCAAGAAGCCATGTGGGGGACACAGCAAACATGTGGAAGAAGGTGCTCTGTTCAGATGAGACCAAAATTTAACTTTTTGGCCTAAAAGCAAATGCTATGCTTGGTGGAAAACAAACACTGCACATCACCCTGAATACACCATCACCACTGTGAAACATGGTGGTGGCAGCATCATGTTGTGGTGATGCTTTTCTTCAGCAGGGACAGGGAAGCTGGTCAGAGTTGATGGGAAGATGGATGAAGCCAAATACAGGGCAATCTTAGAAGAAAACCTGTTATGCCCCGTACACATGGTCGGATTTTCCGATGGAAAATGTGTGCTAGGACCTTGTTGTCGGAAATTCCGACCGTGTGTAGGCTCCATCACACATTTTCCATCGGATTTTCCGACACACAAAGTTTGAGAGCAGGCTATAAAATTTTCCGAAAACAAAATCCGTTGTCGGAATTTTCGATCGTGTGTACACAAATCCGACGCACAAAGTGCCACGCATGCTCAGAATAAAGAGATGAAAGCTATTAGCTACTGCCTCGTTCATAGTCCCGACGTACGTGTTTTACGTCACCGCGTTCAGAATGATCGGATTTTCCGACAACTTTGTATGACCATGTGTATGCAAGACAAGTTTGAGCCAACATCCGTCGGAAAAAATCCTAGGATTTTGTTGTCGGAATGTCCGATCAATGTCCGACCGTGTGTACGGGGCATTAGAGTCTGCAAAAGACTTGAGACTTGGGCGGAGGTTCAGCTTCCAGCAGGACAATGACCCTAAACATACAGCCAGAACTACAACAGATTGTTTTAGATAAAAGCATATTCATGTGTTAGAATGGCCCAGTCAGTCCAGACCTAAATCATATTGAGAATCTGTGGCAAGACTTGAAAATTGCTGAAAGAGCTTGAGCTATTTTGCAAAGAAGAATGGGCAAAAATGTCACTCTCTAGATGTGCAAAGCTGGTAGAGACATCCCCAAAAAGACTTGCATCTGTAATTGCAGTGAAAGGTGGTTCTACAAAGTATTGACTCGGGGGCTGAATAGAAATGCACGCCACACTTTTCACATATTTATTTGTAAAAAATGTTGAAATACTTTTATCATTTTCCTTCCACTTCACAATTATGTGTTGTTCTATCACATAAAATCCCAATAAAATACATTTATGTTTTTGGTTGTAACGTGACAAAATGTGAAAAATTTCTAGGGGTATGAATACTTTTTCAAGGCACTGTAGTGATTGACAGGTGGAGATTGCTACATCATATGCATCATTGCTTTGATTGGCAGACTCCCAATAATACTATTTTAAAGGCCTTCATGCTGATTTTAAACCATGTAATATAACTAATCAAGAATTGTCTATCTGTCGATGCATTTATCTGTTATAATAATCACTGTGGAAATTATTTTTACAAGGCTTTGTCAAAATATTAGGCTTATGTTCAGTAACATGATTCACAGAGAAGCTAATCAAAATTTTTTTTTTATATAGCTGACTGTACTGAACTGGTAATAAACTAATTTGTGATTGCTGCAGCAGTTGATCTTGGCATCATGTCATTAGATAAAGCTGGATCTTTTATACTGACTGCCATGGCATCACTTTTCATTTTCTTTTGTAGGGAATTATATCCGATGATCGTGTTCTGTCTGCTGCTCTTTGGCGTAATCTTTTTAATATGCGTTGTGATGATCCTCGTCAGTTAGAGCTGATGGTCGAATATGTGCGCAAACAGGTAAATATCTCTGCCTCCACATGATATAAAGCTTGATTTATTTTGACCATGTTTGTTCACTTTAACGAAACAGGGATACTGTGATAAATTATATATTGCACAGTCACAAGAGTAGAACCACAACACAGAGGTGCCTTTAAATGACAATCTACTTCCAACTATATGTCAGTGGTGATCAACTTGAAAATTTTATAGGGCCTCAAGTTCAGCCCTCTACACTTCCAGAGGGCTGCACAGTAGCAACTTGTTTCGGGTTTTAAGTAAAGTGCATTGAGCAAGGCAGCCTATTTAAAATGTATGGGTAATGCACTTCAGTTTCTGAAAATGTGATCCTTCTGTATTTTTTTTACTACAACACACACTAAAGAGAAAGTAGGAGTAAAATAAGCCCCATAATTGGGTTGTTTTCATCACCCACATTTTGGTGTAGAGGAAACTCCTTTTAACCACTTCCCGACTGGTGCACGACGATGTACATCGGCAGAATGGCACGGCTGGACAAATGGGCGTACCCTTTGAATTTGCCGACGTGCCACTGCTCACGCTCTCCGTGAGGCGATCGCAGGTATCCCCGCGGCGATCGAGTCGGCAGGACCCGCGACCCGACTCACAAAGCTCCCGGCCGGCGGCGCGCACCAGCCGGGAGCTCCATGAGTCGGGTCGCGGGTTCTGCGGACTCGATCGCAGCGGGGATACCCGCGATCGCCTCACGGAGAGGACTAACGGGGAGATGCTAATGTAAAAAAGCATCTCCCCGTTCTGCCTAGTGACAGTGTCGCTGATCTCTGCTCTCTGTGAGCGGGAGCAGAGATCAATGACGTGTCACACGTAGCCACACCCCCCCACAGTTAGTAATACTCCGCAGGACATACTTAACCCCACCCTAGCCCCCTAGTGGTTAACCCCATTCACTGCCAGTGTCATTTTTCACAGGAATCAGTGCATTTGTATAGCACTGATTGCTGTATAAATGACAGTGTGTTTAACCTGAGGTGGGATCTGGATTTGCACTTACATTAACCACTTGACGACCGCCTCACGCCGATTTACGTCGGCAAGGTGGCACGGACAGGCAAAATCACGTATATATACGTGATTTGCCTTCCGCGGGTGGGGGGTCCGATCGGACCCCCCCCCGGTGCCCGAGGCGGTCGTCTTTGGTCCCCCGGCGATCGGAGGTGAGGGGGAGGCCATCCGTTCGTGGCCCCCCCCTCGCGATCGCCGCCGGCCAATCAGATAACTTCCTTTGCTGCTGTATGCTAAACAGCAGCAAAGGAAATGATGTCATCTCTCCTCGGCTCGGTATTCCGTTGCAGCGCCGAGGAGAGAAGACATCACTGTGAGTGCACTAACACTACACACACAGTAGAACATGCCAGGCACACAAAACACCCCGATCCCCCCCCCCAATCACCCCCCCCCCCCTCCCTGTCACAAACTGACACCAGCAGTTTTTTTTTTTTTTTGTTTTTTTTTTTTCTGATTACTGCATTGGTGTCAGTTTGTGACAGTTACAGTGTTGGGACAGTGAATATTACCCCCCTTTAGGTCTAGGGTACCCCCCTAACCCCCCCTAATAAAGTTTTAACCCCTTGATCACCCCCTGTCACCAGTGTCGCTAAGCGATCATTTTTCTGATCGCTGTATTAGTGTCGCTGGTGATGCTAGTTAGTGAGGTAAATATTTAGGTTCGCCGTCAGCGTTTTATAGCGACAGGGACCCCCATATACTGTCTAATAAATGTTTTAACCCCTTGATGGCCCCCTAGTTAACCCTTTCACCACTGATCACCGTATAACTGTTACGGGTGACGCTGGTTAGTTTGTTACTTTTTTTAGTGTGAGGGCACCCGCCGTTTATTACCGAATAAAGGTTTAGCCCCCTGATCGCCCGGCGGTGATATGCGTCGCCCCAGGCAGCGTCAGATTAGCGCCAGTACCGCTAACACCCACGCACGCAGCATACGCCTCCCTTAGTGGTATAGTATCTGATCGGATCAATATCTGATCCGATCAGATCTATACTAGCGTCCCCAGCAGTTTAGGGTTCCCAAAAACACAGTATTAGCGGGATCAGCCCAGATACCTGCTAGCACCTGCGTTTTGCCCCTCCGCCCGGCCCAGCTCAGCCCACCCAAGTGCAGTATCGATCGATCACTGTCACTTACAAAACACTAAACGCATAACTGCAGCGTTCGCAGAGTCAGGCCTGATCCCTGCGATCGCTAACAGTTTTTTTGGTAGTATTTTGGTGAACTGGCAAGCACCAGCCCCAAGCAGCGTCAGATTAGCGCCAGTACCGCTAACACCCACGCATGCAGCATACGCCTCCCTTAGTGGTATAGTATCTGAACGGATCAATATCTGATCCGATCAGATCTATACTAGCGTCCCCAGCAGTTTAGGGTTCCCAAAAACGCAGTGTTAGCGGGATCAGCCCAGATACCTGCTAGCACCTGCGTTTTGCCCCTCCGCCCGGCCCAGCCCAGCCCACCCAAGTGCAGTATCGATCGATCACTGACACTTACAAAACACTAAATGCATAACTGCAGCGTTCGCAGAGTCAGGCCTGATCCCTGCGATCGCTAACAGTTTTTTTGGTAGTATTTTGGTGAACTGGCAAGCACCAGCCCCAAGCAGCGTCAGATTAGCGCCAGTACCGCTAACACCCACGCATGCAGCATACGCCTCCCTTAGTGGTATAGTATCTGAACGGATCAATATCTGATCCGATCAGATCTATACTAGCGTCCCCAGCAGTTTAGGGTTCCCAAAAACGCAGTGTTAGCGGGATCAGCCCAGATACCTGCTAGCACCTGCATTTTGCCCCTCCGCCCGGCCCAGCCCACCCAAGTGCAGTATCGATCGATCACTGTCACTTACAAAACACTAAACTAAACTGCAGCATTCGCAGAGTCAGGCCTGATCCCTGCGATCGCTAACAGTTTTTTTGGTAGCGTTTTGGTGAACTGGCAAGCACCAGCGGCCTAGTACACCCCGGTCGTAGTCAAACCAGCACTGCAGTAACACTTGGTGACGTGGCGAGTCCCATAAGTGCAGTTCAAGCTGGTGAGGTGGCAAGCACAAGTAGTGTCCCGCTGCCACCAAGAAGACAAACACAGGCCCGTCGTGCCCATAGTGCCCTTCCTGCTGCATTCGCCAATCCTAATTGGGAACCCACCACTTCTGCAGCGCCCGTACTTCCCCCATTCACATCCCCAACCAAATGCAGTCGGCTGCATGAGAGGCATTTTCTTTATGTCCTTCCGAGTACCCCTACCCAACGCCCCCCAAAAAAGATGTTGTGTCTGCAGCAAGCGCGGATATAGGCGTGACACCCGCTATTATTGTCCCTCCTGTCCTGACAATCCTGGTCTTTGCATTGGTGAATGTTTTGAACGCTACCATTCACTAGTTGAGTATTAGCGTAGGGTACAGCATTGCACAGACTAGGCACACTTTCACCGGGTCTCCCAAGATGCCATCGCATTTTGAGAGACCCGAACCTGGAACCGGTTACCGTTATAAAAGTTAGTTACAAAAAAAGTGTAAAAAAAAAAAAAAAAAATATATAAAATAAAAAAAAATAGTTGTCGTTTTATTGTTCTCTCTCTCTCTATTCTCTCTCTCTTGTTCTGCTCTTTTTTACTGTATTCTATTCTGCAATGTTTTATTGTTATTATGTTTTATCATGTTTGTTTTTCAGGTATGTAATTATTTATACTTTACCGTTTACTGTGCTTTATTGTTAACCATTTTTTTGTCTTCAGGTACGCCATTCACGACTTTGAATGGTTATACCAGAATGATGCCTGCAGGTTTAGGTATCATCTTGGTATCATTCTTTTCAGCCAGCGGTCGGCTTTCATGTAAAAGCAATCCTAGCGGCTAATTAGCCTCTAGACTGCTTTTACAAGCCGTTGGAGGGAATGCCCCCCCCCCCACCATCTTCCGTGTTTTTCTCTGGCTCTCCTGTCTCAACAGGGAACCTGAGAATGCAGCCGGTGATTCAGCCAGCTGACCATAGAGCTGATCAGAGACCAGAGTGGCTCCAAACATCTCTATGGCCTAAGAAACCAGAAGCTACGAGCATTTTATGACTTAGATTTCGCCAGATGTAAATAGCGCCATTGGGGAAGCATTTTATCACACCGATCTTGGTGTCATCAGATGCTTTGAGGGCAGAGGAGAGATCTAGGGTCTAATAGACCCCAATTTTTTCAAAAAAGAGTACCTGTCACTACCTATTGCTATCATAGGGGATATTTACATTCCCCGAGATAACAATAAAAATGATTTAAAAAAAAAAAAATGAAAGGAACAGTTTAAAAATAAGATAAAAAAGCAAAAAAATAATAAAGAAAAAAAAAAAAAAAAAGCACCCCTGTCGCCCCCTGCTCTCGCGCTAAGGCGAACGCAAGCGGCGGTCTGTCGTCAAACGTAAACAGCAATTGCACCATGCATGTGAGGTATCGCCGCGAAGGTCAGATCGAGGGCAGTAATTTTTGCAGTAGACCTCCTCTGTAAATCTAATATGGTAACCTGTAAAGGCTTTTAAAGGCTTTTAAAAATGTATTTATTTTGTTGCCACTGCACGTTTGTGCGCAATTTTAAAGCATGTCATGTTTGGTATCCATGTACTCGGCCTAAGATCATCTTTTTTATTTCATCAAACATTTGGGCAATATAGTGTGTTTTAGTGCATTAAAATTTAAAAAAGTGTGTTTTTTCCCCAAAAAATGCGTTTGAAAAATCGCTGCGCAAATACTGTGTGAAAAAAAAAAAATGAAACACCCACCATTTAAATCTGTAGGGCATTTGCTTTAAAAAAATATATAATGTTTGGGGGTTCAAAGTAATTTTTTTGGAAAAAAAAATATCTTTTTCATGTAAACAAAAAGTGTCAGAAAGGGCTTTGTCTTCAAGTGGTTAGAAGAGTGAGTGATGTGTGACATAAGCTTCTAAATGTTGTGCATAAAATGCCAGGACAGTTCAAAACCCCCCCAAATGACCCCATTTTGGAAAGTAGACACCCCAAGCTATTTGCTGAGAGGCATGTCGAGTCCATGGAATATTTTATATTGCGACACAAGTTGCGGGAAAGAGACAAATTTTTTTTTTTTTTTTTTTGCACAAAGTTGTCACTAAATGATATATTGCTCAAACATGCCATGGGAATATGTGAAATTACACCCCAAAATACATTCTGCTGCTTCTCCTGAGTACGGGGATACCACATGTGTGAGACTTTTTGGGAGCCTAGCCGCGTACGGGACCCTGAAAACCAAGCACCGCCTTCAGGCTTTCTAAGGGCGTGAATTTTTGATTTCACTCTTCACTGCCTATCACAGTTTCGGAGGTCATGGAAAGCCCAGGTGGCACAAATCCCCCCCAAATGACCCAATTTTGGAAAGTAGACACCCCAAGCTATTTGCTGAGAGGTATAGTGAGTATTTTGCAGACCTCACTTTTTGTCACAAAGTTTTGAAAATTGAAAAAAGAAAAAAAAAAAAGTTTTTTCTTGTCTTTCTTCATTTTCAAAAACAAATGAGAGCTGCAAAATACTCACCATGCCTCTCAGCAAATAGCTTGGGGTGTCTACTTTCCAAAATGGGGTCATTTGGGGGGGTTTTGTGCCACCTGGGCATTCCATGGCCTCCGAAACTGTGATAGGCAGTGAAGAGTGAAATCAAAAATTTTCACCCTTAGAAATCCTGAAGGCGGTGCTTGGTTTTCGGGGCCCCGTACGCGGCTAGGCTCCCAAAAAGTCCCACACATGTGGTATCCCCATACTCAGGAGAAGCAGCTAAATGTATTTTGGGGTGCAATTCCACATATGCCCATGGCCTGTGTGAGCAATATATCATTTAGTGACAACTTTGTGCAAAAAAAAAAAAAAAAAAAGTGTCACTTTCCCGCAACTTGTGTCAAAATATAAAATATTCCATGGACTCAATATGCCTCTCAGCAAATAGCTTGGGGTGTCTACTTTCCAAAATGGGGTCATTTGGGGGGGTTTTGTGCCACCTGGGCATTCCATGGCCTCCGAAACTGTGATAGGCAGTGAAGAGTGAAATCAAAAATTTACACCCTTAGAAATCCTGAAGGCAGTGCTTGGTTTTCGGGGCCCCGTACGTGGCTAAGCTCCCAAAAAGTCCCACACATGTGGTATCCCCATACTCAGGAGAAGCAGCTAAATGTATTTTGGGGTGCAATTCCACATAGGCCCATGGCCTGTGTGAGCAATATATCATTTAGTGACAACTTTTTGTAAATATTTTTTTTTTTTTTGGTCATTATTCAATCACTTGGGACAAAAAAAATAAATATTCAATGGGTTCAACATGCCTCTCAGCAATTTCCTTGGGGTGTCTACTTTCCAAAATGGGGTCATTTGGGGGGGTTTTGTACTGCCCTGCCATTTTAGCACCTCAAGAAATGACATAGGCAGTCATAAACTAAAAGCTGTGTAAATTACAGAAAATGTACCCTAGTTTGTAGACGCTATAACTTTTGCGCAAACCAATAAATATATGCTTATTGACATTTTTTTTACCAAAGACATGTGGCCGAATACATTTTGGCCTAAATGTATGACTAAAATTTAGTTTATTGGATTTTTTTTATAACAAAAAGTAGAAAATATCATTTTTTTTCAAAATTTTCGGTCTTTTTCCGTTTATAGCGCAAAAAATAAAAACTGCAGAGGTGATCAAATACCATCAAAAGAAAGCTCTATTTGTGGGAAGAAAAGGACGCAAATTTCGTTTGGGTACAGCATTGCATGACCGCGCAATTAGCAGTTAAAGCGACGCAGTGCCAAATTGGAAAAAGACCTCTGGTCCTTAGGCAGCATAATGGTCCGGGGCTCAAGTGGTTAAGCATGCCTCTCCCGAGAGCCTCCTCTCTCTTTCTCTCTTTTCCTCCTCTGGTGTCTTTTTTCACATACCTGGATTATTATTTTTATTTTTTTAAAAACAAAGGGGAAAATACGCCCTGCTACAATTCTCCTATCTCGGCACTCATGAAATATTAGGTATATGAAGATTGAAATATAATAGACACCAGTGATCAAAACAGGTGTCAATAACCACAAATTGAGATATCTCTCAGCAGCCACTTAACACAAAACAAGCATATGTGAACAGATGTGTAAATAATCACTCTCAATGGGAAATACTAACACAACAAAGCGGCGCTATTCTCATTCACAAACTATGACTGGTAAATGAAATGTCTCTGTTGGAAATGCAAGGAGAAGGATTTCAGCAAAGACAAAGTATAGTAAAAAATTGGTATGGAGTCTCAAGCTGGATATAGCGGGTATGTCTAGCGGATTTGATGAGTGCACCATTCACCATCTGTTGTGTCACCACGTGCTGCACATGCCCCCGCAAGGGGTTCAAACTCACCAGAACCAGAGGGTTAATAGGCCTTAGATAGCATCCTTAATACGATCAAATATGATAAATATGTGGCGCTAACCTATCCTTGTGTACCAACTCCAAATACGGGAAAATCACAAAATGCTGCAAAAAATATATAAATATAACTTCCTCTTGCAAGTGCAGTGTGCATATATGATAGCAATACTCTATGATGACCAAATGAGGTCTAATTCAATATATAATTAATTTGCCATAAATCCAAAAAAAATATATAGTGCATCAAAATATTATATTAGGATTCCTCGTGCTCATAAACATACAAAATATATTAAAGTGCTCCGTGCAAAATGCAACTCCTGTTGCGATTATTAGAACAAAAATGAAAAAGTGACACAATGTGCAAAATTACCATAAAGTGCATATGTGCGACTGAAAATGCGACTAAGAATACAATATATAATTAATTTGCCATAAATCCAAACAAATATAGTGCATCAAAATATTATATTATAATTCCTCGTGCTCATAAACGTACAAAATATATTAAAGTGCTCCTTGCAAAATGCAACTCCTGTTGCGATTATTAGAACAAAAATTCAAAAGTGACACATTGTGCAAGATTACCATAAAGTGCATATGTGCGACTGAAGATGCGACTAAGAGCCCCGCATCCACATATAGGCAATACAGTACATCTAAAGTGACAGTTGTGCAATAAAGTCCACAAAGACGCTGTTTCATGCAATGCGACTCGTAATGTCCGCAAAGGAAAGTCTGTTGAAAAGTGCAAATACAGGTGACTTGTGATAAATTCTTCCATTTCTGTTCTGATGCGAGACAATTGTTTCCCCCAGCCTCTCACCTGCAGTGGCGGTCCCCAGTGGTCCGAATCAAGTGACAATGCACAGATGGATGGTGCTCTGTGGAGAGGATGGGTCTCCTAAGACGATCCCAATTCCCGGGAGGGTATCCATGGATCTGGCTCTCTGCAAACTTCACCGCCACTCACAATGGTCCCAGGGTGATGGTGAGGGAGAAAAGAATAACCTCCATAGTGTAATATTTCAAGTAGAGTTTATTACAACAAACCTAGCAACTTACATTCTAATACAAAGCGAGCAGTGTGGAAACAGAAAGCTTCCGGGTTCGGCCGTACCCAGGAAGCATCGGCACCTGGCTCCTCCTACGCTGACGCATTGCGTCACACCACGTGACTTTCTCAAAGGGATGAGGAGTCCGGTGCCTAGCAGCCAGTTTAAATCATCGCCGCTGTCATAGCAACAACCCAAACAAACAATGAATCCGAACCTCCGTGCATATTAAGCACGCTCGGTCGATGTTATTGATACTAAACAGTTTTTTCTATGAAGTAATTTAATACCTGATCGGTCAGATCTCATAGTTTCTCAGGACTAGTGTATTAGAAAATTAAAATGAAATAAAATAAAAGTCAGAAAATAAAATAAATATAGGTGTTTACTAAAACCAATACACCACCTACACCATCTAGTGGTGAATCAGAATACAACATCTTATCAAACTACATGTATCAAAGGAAAGGAAAAAACTGTTTGTGTCTTAGACACCACTCAATGGTACAGCTGCGATCAATGGTACAGCTGACAATCATACTTTTAGACTCACTGCTGACAACTGGTGGGCACATTCAAAGCAAAACCCAATGTTCACAAAGAACAAAATTAATCTGAATGTTTCACAAACTCATCTGTGCCATCTAAAATAAATATTATAATATAATCCAAATATTTAAAATCAGAGAGGAAAGGCACAATATGACTAGTAACTGACATATAATACCTAGTGGGGGTATTTTAAATCAAGATGGCAAGGCACAATCTAACTAGTAGTACCTAATGCGGATATTTGAAATCACAATATTATAATATAGGCAACTATTAAAATGTCTGAAAATAAAAATTTGTATTAAAATTTATTAGAAATTAGAAATAAAACAATTCAGGTCAAACTCTACGTTATGTCCTAGAGGCGATAAAGTCCGTAATTCGTGGATCCATCTTGATTCTGCTTGACTGATCTTAATGATTTTATTATCGCTCCTCCAGTGGGGTTTATACTTTTCTATTCCACAGACTCTCCATGATGAAGGGTCACTGTTATGATACTCTGCATACTGTTTTGATAGACTGCTTATCGAAGCTTTTTTTAATGTTGCGTACGTGCTCTTTTAATCTCATCCAAAGTGCTCTCTTTGTCCTGCCGACATATTGAATACGGCAGGGACACTCCAAAAGGTAGACAACTCCTTCACTCCTGCATGAGATAAAATCTTCTATCACATAATTTTGTGACGTAACAGTAGAACTAAAGCTTAATTTCCTCTTTTTATCTTCTTTCGTATGCCTGCAAGTATAACAATTTTTACATGGATAAAACCCCTTACCTTCAAAGAAGGAATTTTTTTTCTTTTTCTGGGGGGTCTAGAACATTTTTTGCCAAGCGGTCTCTTAAAGTAGGGGCTCTCCTATACACAAATTTCGGTTGGTTTGATAAAATAGTACCTAGATGTCGATCCGTTTTAATAATATCCCAATATCTTTTAATAATTTTTTCAATTTGCTTATATTGGATATTATAATCCATAATGATAGGTACATTGTCTTGTTGGATTAAATTTTTTTCCCCATCCTGTATTCATTTTTCTCTATCCAATAGTATGACGTCATTAATTTTTTCTTCAATGAATTTAGCATCGTGTCCCTTCCGGTCAAACCTCTCTCCGATCATTTTGGCTTGTTCAAGGAATGTTTCTTTCTTGGTACAGTTTCGCCTTAGTCTAACCAACTGACCCTTCGGTATGTTGTCTAACCACACCGAATGGTGACAGCTATCCAAAGGCAGATAGCTGTTCCTGTCTACCAATTTAAAATAAGTCTGGGTGCATAGCTTGGTTCCTTCTTTCTTTATTTGGAGATCTAAAAAGTTAATTTTCTCCTCACTGATTTCCCAAGTCAATTTTATATTTTTATTATTGGTATTGAGATTAAAACAAAAATCAATGAGGATTTCTCTATTTCCACTCCAGATTTATAAAAATATCATCAATAAAACGTTTAAAAAATGTCAGCTGGTGTGGTCGATTATTATAAAGTGCTTCCTCCTCCCATTCTGACATATATAGGTTAGCAACACTGGGCACATACTTTGCGCCCATCGCAATTCCACATATTTATTTATAATAATTATTATTATGCCAGAAATAGTTAGAGTCCAAGCTGTATTTAAGGCAATCTAGTATAAATCTTCTTTGCTTACATTTCAGACTACTCAGATTTCTTAAAGCCCAATATGATCGCTCCTAGGGTCCTCCAAGGCAAGTGGTCAAAAACACCAGCAGTATCCACATGTAGGAAAGAGACTCCACATAGTCCAATATCGTTTTGATAATTTATTTGAAAAGTTAATCAAACAAAATAAAATTAACAAATCTGTAGGCGCGGTGCCGTTCCATTGTTATCTCTGTAGCTCTTGATCGGTTGGAAATACAAGATGCCACTGGTAACTAATCCCGAGGACACAGGAGCAAAGTACAAGCTGGACAGATGATACTAGCTGGTCACAGCTGAAGAGTACTTCCTCCTTCCGGTTTGGGAGGCTTCGGGCTTGGAGCGCACAGCGTCGTGACGTAGTTCCGCTTGCCGTGGGGTCCCGCCCTGACTAGTTTCGTCATCACGACTTTTTCGAAGAGCACGACTTCACGGCGCGACGATCAGTATTTATCATAAGGGCAGGAGGTGGAGATTAGTCTTTACTCCGCCCAAATGTATGCATATTTTAAAAGGTGTGGGTCTGATTGGCGGGTGCGTCCCTATCGCTAATGGAATAGTGTCTGTATTCCAACTGACCTTAAGTTACAGACCAAGCATACATCTAAATGTCATCACGATATTATTTGTGGTAACTCGCTGCAGTGAAACTACAACAACAATCTGTCATTTCATTTAAAAAAACTGAAATGAATCTCATATCGAATATAGAATTAGCCCCCTTTCTCCCATCTATTCCATGGTGCAGCTTAGTAGGAGAAAGGATCACCTTTCATTATAACGATATTTAACATTGTGTACATATATAGAAATAAAAGGACATTTAATAGAAACAACATCTCATAAAAACTTATTATTATATAAAAAATAATAATAGCAAAAATAACAGTTCCAATGTGATCAGGATGGTAGTTCTGACCCCAATACCAGTCAAATTAACAAAATGTAACTTAATTATTTATTTATAAAGTCTCCCGAATGGAAACGAGAAGATTGGTGATGAATTCTACAGTAACCTTGTATGTCTTAAACATATAAAAATAAAAAGATAAAATCGACTATAATCTGTAGGGGAAAATTCCTGGATATAATTCAGCCAAAATTTATAATAAAAGGCTAAATAGCCAAACTCCCATGTAAACCTAAAAATCATTTATAAAACAATTTATATCGAGTTCTATGTTTAACCCTTTCGGGCTAAGAGTGTCAGTTAAAAAAATCCATTGAGTTTCTTTTTTTGATAATTCCCTTACGATATTTCCACCCCTCCATGATTGTTTAATGTGATCGAACCCCCAAAATAATAGGCCAGAAGGGTCTTGCTCGTGATGTTGTTTGAAATGCAGGGATACATTGTGGTCCTTATAACCAATAGAGATGTTATGCACATGTTCTGCGATTCTGATTCTTAAGAGGCGCTTAGTGTGCCCTATATACATTAATTCGCAAGGACAACGTAAGGCATAAACTACATGGGATGTATTACATGTAATAAAGTGCTTGATTGCGAATTCCCTGTTGTTAGAAGTTGAGGTAAACTTTTCTATTTTCCTCATAGGTCTAGTCACCTCTCTACAGGCTTTACATTTCCGACATGCAAAAAAAACATTTTGATCCCAAAAAGTTGGATTCCTACTAGGGGGATCAATGATTTTTTTGACTATAACGTCTCCAAAACTTGGAGCCTTGCGATAAATGAACTTGGGTTTGTCTGGTAGAACTCTTGACGGAGATCTATCCAGACAAAGGACTTGACAATGTTTGTGGAATATATTCTCCACCTTCCTAAATTGTGAATGGAAGGGAGATATGAAACTCCATTCATGATCTAGGTTTCTTTCCGTGATCGGTGCATCCCTTAAACAATGTTCCCGAGGAAGAGCTCTGATATCCTCAATGATAGGGTCTAAATGTTGAGATTTGTATCCCTTTTCCACAAACCTGTTTTTTAGTACCATAACTTGTTGGTCGAAATCCTCGAGCACCGAACAATTTCTCCTGACCCTCATTATTTGGCCCTTAGGCACATTTCTCAGCCAAAGTGGATGATGGCCACTATGTACTGGGAGAAAGCTGTTTCTATCGGTGGGTTTGAAAAACACTTTAGTTTGTATTGTGTCATCTACTCTAAAGATGTTGACATCCAGGAAGTGTATTTGTTCAGTACTCCATTGGCTCATGAGTCTAATGTTATGAGTATTGTCATTTAGATGATCCATATAATCTTTAAGTGTCGATTCTGAACCCACCCATATTAATAACAGGTCATCAATATATCGTTTGTAGTATAGGAGTTCTGGTCTCCTGTCTTGAAAAACTTCTTTATCCTCCCATTCACCCATAAAGAGGTTGGCTATACTGGGCGCAAATTTCGCGCCCATTGCAACCCCCCTCTTTTGGGTGAAGAAGTTATGGCCAAACCAGAAGTAGTTATGCGAGAGACAAAAGTCTAACGCATCTCTTAGAAAGATTTTTTGTCTCAAAGGAAGATCTTCCCTTTTGCTCAATGCCCAGTTAAGAGCTAACAGGGCATCTTCATGTTGAATGATAGTGTATAAACTGGTCACATCAGATGTGACCAGAAACACTTCATTCTTCCCTGTGAGATTAATTTCTTTTAATTCCTGTAATAGACTCTTAGTATCTTTCAAATAGGCTTTTTTGTGGTCACACTCTTTTGTAGGAATATGTCTAAATATTGACCCAATCTTGTAGTAACTGAATCTATCCCATTAACTATGGGTCAGGGTGGGGGATTGACTGGATCCTTATGGATTTTCGGAAGGGTATAGATGGTAGGTATACGACTACTGCTGGGGAAAAGAAATATTTTTTCTTTGTTCGTAAGGTCATATGACCGATAACCAAAATCAATCAAGGCCTTTAGTTCAGCTCTATACTGGGGTGTTGGATCCTTTTCTAACTTCTCGTATGTGTCCTTATCTGACAGCAATTCTGTCAGTTGAGTAGTGTAATAGTCTTTAGACATGATAACAACTCCCCTTCCCTTGTCAGCAGGTCTGATAATGATATCTTTCCTTGCTTCAAGTGACTCGATCCCTTCCTTAATGTATCTCGGGTTTACTTGCTTTTTTGGTTTTAACTGATCTAGATCTCGTAAGACAAGGCTTTTAAAAACCTCCAAATGGTGGGAACCATTATTGGGGGGATTGAATAAGGACTTGTTTTTTAAACCACTGTCAATCGCCAGTGCTGAGACTTCACTCATACTGACTGGATTTGAGTTTTTATTTAAGAAGTGTTTTTTAATGCTAAGCTTACGTATGTATTTATGTACATCTATATAAGCATCAAACTTAGTAAGGGGTCTTTTCAGACCACATTTCAGCCCCTGATGCAAGATGTTGGTTTCTTTGTGTGTCAGTGTTGTGTTACTGAGATTAAAGATACCTCTTATCTATTGTCTATTACAGGAATTCAAAGAAATTAATCTCACAGGGAAGAATGAAGTGTTTCTGGTCACATCTGATGTGACCAGTTTATACACTATCATTCAACATGAAGATGCCCTGTTAGCTCTTAACTGGGCATTGAGCAAAAGGGAAGATCTTCCTTTCAGACAAAAAATCTTTCTAAGAGATGCGTTAGACTTTTGTATCTCGCATAACTATTCTGGTTTGGCCATAACTTCTTCACCCAAAAGAGGGGGGTTGCAATGGGCGCGAAATTTGCGCCCAGTATAGCCAACCTCTTTATGGGTGAATGGGAGGATAAAGAAGTTTTTCGAGACAGGAGACCAGAACTCCTATACTACAAACGATATATTGATGACCTGTTATTAATATGGGTGGGTTCAGAATTGACACTTAAAGATTATATGGATCATCTAAATGACAATACTCATAACATTAGACTCACGAGCCTAAATGGAGTACTGAACAAATACACTTCCTGGATGTCAACATCTTTAGAGTAGATGACACAATACAAACTAAAGTGTTTTCCAAACCCACTGATAGAAACAGCTTTCTTCCAGTACATAGTGGCCATCATCCACTTTTGCTGAGAAATGTGCCTAAGGGCCAAATAATGAGGGTCGGAAGAAATTGTTCGGTGCTCGAGGATTTCGACCAACAAGTCATGGTACTAAAAAAACAGGTTTGTGGAAAAGGGATACAAATCTCAACATTTAGACCTTATCATTGAGGATATCAGAGCTCTTCCTCGGGAACATTGTTTAAGGGATGCACTGATCATGGAAAGAAACCTAGATCATGAATGGAGTTTCATATCTCCCTTCCATTCACAATTTAGGGAGGTGGAGAATATATTCCACAAACATTGGCACATCCTTTGTCTGGATAGATCTCTGTCAAGAGTTCTACCAGACAACCCCAAGTTCATTTATCGCAAGGCTCCAAGTTTTGGAGACGTTATAGTAAAAAAAAAATAATTGATCCCCCTCGTAGGAATCCAACTTTTTGGGATCAAAATGTTTTTTTGCATGTCGGAAATGTAAAGCCTGTAGAGAGGTGACTAGACCTATGAGGAAAATAGAAAAGTTTACCTCAACTTCTAACAACAGGGAATTCGCAATCAAGCACTTTATTACATGTAATACATCCCATGTAGTTTATGCCTTACGTTGTCCTTGCGGATTAATGTTTATAGGGCGCACAAAGTGCCTCTTAAGAATCTGAAACGCAGAACATGTGCATAACATCTCTGTTGGTTATAAGGACCACAATGTATCCCTGCATTTCAAACAATATCACGAGCAAGACCCTTCTGGCCTATTATTTTAGGGGATCGATCACATTAAACAATCATGGAGGGGTGGAAATATCGTAAGGGAATTATCAAAAAAAGAAACGCAATGGATTTTTTTTAACTGACACTCTTAGCCCGAAAGGGTTAAACATAGAACTCGATATAAATTGTTTTATAAATGATTTTTAGGTTTACATGGGAGTTTGGCTATTTAGCCTTTTATTATAAATTTTGGCTGAATTATATCCAGGAATTTTCCCCTATAGATTATAGTCGATTTTATCTTTTTATTTTTATATGTTTGAGACATACAAGGTTACTGTAGAATTCATCACCAATCTTCCCGTTTCCTTTCGGGAGACTTTAACAAAATGTAATTTAATTATTTATTTATAATTTGACTGGTATTGGGGTCAGAACTACCATCCTGATCACATTGGAACTGTTATTTTTGCTATTATTATTATTATTATTTTTTATATAATAATACGTTTTTATGAGATGTTGTTTCTATTAAATGTCCTTTTATCTTTTATTTCTATATATGTACACAATGTTAAATATCGTTATAATGAAAGGTGATCCTTTCTCCTACTAAGCTGCACCTTGGAATAGATGGGAGAAAGGGGGCTAATTCTATATTCGATATGAGATTCATTTCAGTTTTTTTAAATGAAATGACAGATTGTTGTTGTAGTTTCACTGCAGCGAGTTACCACAAATAGTATCGTGATGACATTTAGATGTATGCTTGGTCTGTAACTTAAGGTCGGTTGGAATACAGACACTATTCCATTAGCGATAGGGACGCACCCGCCAATCAGACCCACACCTTTTAAAATATGCATACATTTGGGCGGAGTAAAGACTAATCTCCACCTCCTGCCCTTATGAAGTCACGCGCCGTGAAGTCACGCTCTTCGAAAAAGTCGTGATGACGAAACTAGTCAGGACGTGACACCACGGCAACCGGAACTACGTCACGATGCTGTGCGCTACAAGCCCGAAGCCTCCCAAACCGGAAGGAGGAAGTACTCTTCAGCTGTGACCAGCTAGTATCATCTGCCCAGCTTTTACTCTGCTCCTGTGTCCTCAGGATTAGTTACCAGTGGCATCTTGTATTTCCAACCGATCGAGAGCTACAGAGATAACATTGGAACGGCACCGCGCCTACAGATTTGTTAATTTTATTTTGTTTGATTTACTTTTCAAATAAATTATCAAAACGATATTGGACTATGTGGAGTCTCTTTCCTACATGTGGATACTGCTGGTGTTTTTGACCACTTGCCTTGGAGGACCCTAGGAGCGATCGTATTAAGGATGCTATCTAAGGCCTATTAACCCTCTGGTTCTGGTGAGTTTGAACCCCTTGCGGGGGTGTGTGCAGCACGTGGTGACACAACAGATGGTAAATGGTGCACTCATCAAATCCGCTACACATACCCGCTATATCCAGCTTGAGACTCCATACCAATTTTTTACTATACTTTGTCTTTGCTGAAATCCTTCTCCTTGCATTTCCTTTTTTTTCTCTTAAATAATCTTTATTGACATCTCTTAACTTTACATACACCATGTTAAAAACAACCGCAAATTCAAGTATACATACACTGTTGAAGAAGAGACTGTGTGACCCTCAACCTTTCCCCTCCATACAATATTACACCTACATATCCTATCCAGCAGCTAACCTCGTGTGGTAACATAGGACGGCAGGTAGTTATTTTCCCCCATACCCTCCCATCTTCCCCTTACTTCCGTCCCTCCCCAAACCAGGGCCTCCCTTTTATTCCTGACATCCTAGACTTACTAACCAGGGGTTCCACATCTTTTTAAACTTTTTAAGGCTCCCTCTTCTGATATATAAGGCTCTCTCCTTCCATATTACGTCGTTTATTGTTTTAACCCACTCATCAACTGCCGGGGGGAGGGCTGATTGCCATCTTTGCATAATAAGCTTCCGAGCTTGGTATAAGCATCTTAAAACCGCTACCCTGACCGTTGTCTCCTCCAAACTCCATACCCTATATCCAAGGATGCAGAGTCTGACATCTGCCTCTAAAAGAATCCCCCACTTGTCTCCGATATGGCCCACAACCCCCAACCAGTACCGTACCAGTTTAGGGCACCTCCATACCATATGTATCAGATCACCCTCCTCCCCACACCTGGGGCACTTAGCATCGGGTCTTACACCAAAACGGAATAGTTTTTTTGGGGTATAGTATGCTCTATATAGCAACATTAGGTGGGAGAGTCTCTGTGCAGGTGAGACTGAAACCTCCTGCCCTACCTCCAGAACTTCCCTCCATTGTGAATCAGTTAACTTTCCCACATCCTTCTCCCACCCCTCCCTGCAGCCAAGGTGCTCTGGACTAACAATGGCTTCCTTGCGTAGTTGCGTGTATATTCTGAAGATGAAGCCCTTCATCTGCCCGGGCCTAATCACTCTCTGTAGCAGTACAGCGTCTGTCCAAACTAGGGGACCTACCCTAAATTGTGCCTCCAGGGCCGCTCTCATTTGTAAATATCTAAAAAATGTTTGTTTTGGAATATTGTATTCTTTTTGGAGGTCCTCAAAGGTTTTCAGTACGTTCCCTCGGTACAGTTGGGCCAGCCTATTTATACCCCACCTCACCCATTCCTTAAATTCCCCCATAGCCACAATCTCCTGTAAGTTTCTGTTGTGCCAGAGGGGAACGAATTCTGTAAATCCGGCATAACCCATTAATGTCTTAGTTGCTTTCCAAACTCTTATTATTAACTTAGTTGTGGGACCGCTACCCGGTAATGAGTCTGCCTCCAGTGCCTCCACTATGGTTTTATGGGGTGCTTCCAGAGTTAACAAACCTCTATCAGCATAACCCCTCCCTATATGCTGTAACTGTGCCGCCAAAAAGTAACACCTCGGATGCGGGAGAGCTATTCCTCCTTCTTTAACTGGCAACTGTAGGTTCTGCAGGCCAATCCTGGCCTTCCCTCTCCTCCACAACAGTTCCCTAAAGAGTGAGTCTATCTTTTTAAACCACTTTTTATTCACCCACACCGGCGAGTTGTGCAACAGGTACAACAGTTGGGGCAACCAAACCATCTTGATTAAGTTGCCTCTTCCTGCTACGGATAGGGGCAGCCGACTCCAGATGTCAGTTTTACGCTCGAATTTACCCAGTAGTGGAACTAGATTATCTACAACGTACTGATTGGGATCTTTTGACATATTTATACCCAGGTAACGAATCCTTGAAACTACTTTTAGGCATGGAATTCCCGATAGGTCCTGGCCCTTGGGTGTATCTAGTGGCAATAGCGCAGACTTCCTCCAGTTCACCACCAGTCCTGACACTTTGCCAAACTTCTCCATTATATCCATTACCTGCCTGAGAGAGCCTTCCGTATCCCCCAAAAATAGTAAGACATCGTCGGCATACAGGGCAATCCTTTCCTCTCCTATACTTCTTACGAACCCCTCGATCTTTGAGCTGGACCTTATATGAATTGCTAGTGGCTCCATGGCAAGGGCAAAAAGCAGGGGGGACAGGGGGCACCCCTGCCTTGTTCCCCTTTCTAAGCATATTTTCTCTGAGAGGCCTTTATTGACCCTAACCCTTGCACTTGGGCCCCTATACAATATTTTTATCCACCTTCTGAAAACCGGACCCAAACCAAACTTCTCCAGCACCCGCCAGAGATAAGGCCACTCCAAACTATCAAAGGCCTTGGTTATGTCCAGCGATAATACCGCTCTTGATCCCATATTCTCTGTCGGGGTCTGAAGGTTCAGGTAAGCCCTCCAGACGTTCATGCTCGTGGTTCTATGAGAAATGAATCCCGTCTGATCCGGGTGAATAAGTTTATGCATGACTTTGTTAAGCCTAGTGGCCAACACCCTTGCCAAGATCTTGGCATCTGTACATAGCAGGGATATAGGCCTATATGCCGATGGGTCCAGTGGGTCACCCCCTTCTTTATGTAGCAGGATAATATCTGTTTCAGACATCGAAACAGGCAAACATCCTCCCTGTAAAGCCCAGTTCAATGTTTTCAACAACTCTGGCAGGAGAATCTTCCCATACTGCTTATAGGTTTCTACTGGGAGACCATCCGGTCCTGGAGATTTTTGATTCGCCATCCCGCTCACAGCCTGTTGCACCTCAGCTAGAGTAATTGGCGCATCTATACCCACTCTGTCCTCTTCAGTAACCGTTGGGACCCTTATATCCTTAAAAAATTTTTCCATGTCCTTCTCCTCGACGATCCCTTGCGACCTATACAGCCTCTCATAGTATTTTTCTAATACACCTGTGATTTCTGAACTCTGAGAGGATATCTCGCCCTTTGTGGTCCTAATTGCCGGGATCGCCGAGGAGGAGGAGTTGGTTTTTACCAGAAAGGCCAGCATACGTCCCACACTTTCCCCTTCCCCAAAGGTCCGTTGTTTCTGGAAAAGATGTTTGTTTTCACCCCTCTTCAGGACTGCCGCTCTGTAAGACTCCTGTTTTTCCTCCCACCATTTCTGCTTCTCTGGAGTAGGATCCTCTATAAATTGCTTCTCTGCTATCTCCAACTCCCTCCTAATTCCTTCCTCCCACTCCCTCGCCCTCTTTTTGATTCCTGCCACCCCCTGGATTAGAATACCCCTGAGAAATGCCTTTAGTGTGTCCCATTGTACACCCACCGTAGTTGAGCCTTCATTAGATTTTAAGAAGTTTTCTAACTTTATTATATCCTCTCTGGTTCCCCCATTAGCTCCAGCCAATATGGGCTTAGTTTCCAAAACTTCCTAGCCTCCCTGACCCCTATGCCCACTGAAGCCACCATCAAGGAGTGATCCGAGATTCCTCTTGGATAATATACTACATCCTTTATTAATGGTACTGCCTCCACGTTCCCCAGAGTCATATCAATCCTGGAGAAGGTGGAGTGGGAGGCAGAGAAGCAGGAGTATTGCCTTACTCCGGGGTTCCGAGCCCTCCAGATATCCAGTAGACCTGCCTCCTCTAAAAATTGGCCCAACCGGCCCCCTGCTAAACTATCTGTTTGGGCTCTCGGCGGGTACCTGTCCAGCTCTCTGTTCAGCACCTCGTTAAAGTCCCCTAATACTATCACCGGGGTGTCCGTTTTATCCAACATAAAATCCAACAAGTTGTATAACACTTCCAATTGAAAAGGTGGAGAAATATAAACATTGGCAATTACATACATTCTGTTTTCAATAGAGCAATACAAAAAAACATAACGACCTAGACTATCTATCCTGGTCTGCCTGCAGGAGAACACCACATTCCTTGTTACCATTATACTCACCCCTCTAGAATAGGAGGAGTAAACCGAATGGTATTGGGCCTGAAACCTCCTACTTGGTAGGCGAATCAACGTGTCCTTTGTCAGGTGTGTCTCCTGCAGGCAGACCAGCCCCACCCCTCCCAGCTCCAAATACGAAAAAATGGCAGCCCTCTTATTTGGGTTCCCCATCCCCCGAACGTTCCAGGAGCCTATTTTAAGGACCTTAGACTGCATCAGACAGGCAATAGACGAGAGCTGGCGTCTATGGGACCAGAACTAATGGGCGCCTTTAACTTGGCACGGTGTCTTATACCAGAGAGTAACACCTTCTTACCCGTTTTACCTCCCACAGAACCCGTAGGATAGCTAAAGTGAAAATCCTCTATTAACACCATATTGTGCACTACACGTAGATAGAAGGAGAAGAGAAGAAAAGAAAGAAAAAAAAAGAAGAGAATTACCCCCCGTACTTTATAGCCCATAGGGTTTTCATACTATTATATTCCATTCCAGTGAGTGCTCTAAATATCCCCTTTCTCATAGTGTTTTGATTTCCTGCTTTATTATTAGTATTTCATCTTTAACCTCTTTAATTTGGCAGCTTAGCCCCTCCACTGATGCCCTGCAAGAATTGATTGCCTGTAAAACTTCCCTCAGGGTGGGTTCTGCCTCTGCGACGGAGATAGTTGTTGGTGGGGGTAGATGAACTTTTTCCCCTGCCCCTGTTTCTTTATTAATATTCAGGTTTTTATGCCCTGCTCCCGCTGAGGATGAGGATGCCTGTCCTTGACTTTTCCTGTCCCCGGTGGCCTTAGGTTGCGATGATTGCCCGTTCTTAGTAGGGGTCTGTTCAGGGGCATGTGCAAACCTCTCCAATTTTGCTGCCGCTGCTGCCGCCTGGTTCCCCTTCTCCTTTGCTGATCGTAGTGACTGGGGCCCTAAACTCTCCATATTGACTGGCTCCTCCCCTCTCCTCCTTGACATTGCCATTATTGCCTCTATGAGCCCGGGAGCCCAACACTACCCGAAGGGAACAGGTAGAGCGCGAGAGAGGCCAGGTAGCAGCAGGAAAAGAAAAAAAAATTTAACCGGGGTTGCACAAGCAGGTACTGTATCTTTAATGCAGGGAGCTAACTACAACCCTACAGTCTCCACTCAGTCAGGGTACATGTTCAGCAGTTTAAGAGTTTAATATACTGGTCATGTATATCACAGCTGTCCGTTCACTCCTCCGTCCCCCTGGTGCAATACAGAGTAACAACCTTCTGCCTTTCAGCCAGGTACAATGAACTGTGCTTATTTGAGAGGGATAGAACCCTCATTCAGGTCTCGCTCACCCGCTCCAGACTCCAAAGTCCCAGGACCCAGCGTCCAGCTCCTTACCGGTCTCTGCAGTATATCATGAGCCGTTTGACATCAGCCTCTGTTCACCACTGGTTTCCAAATCCAGCCGTTCCCCCTCTCCTCCTTTCTCGCCGCTCCGCAACGGTACAATGAGGTACTCTGAGAGCCGCTCCGCCAGCTTCCGGGAACGCAGGCGCAGTACCTGCCGAGGCTCCAGTGAGAGCGTCACAGCGCAGCACAGCTGACTAGCACCAGTGACCGGCACCGGCTTCTCCGTCCTCCTCGTCCGCCGCCCTGCACGGCCACGCCGGGACCCAGACACACACCACCCCACAGCAACAGCCGGCCAAGCGCTCCAACACACCAACGCTGGTAGGTAGACAGTGGGGCACAGAGGCTTTCAGCAGGCTGTTCACTCCGCACCACACTTCTTCCACATCCACATCCGGTCACGCCCCCTCTCCTTGCATTTCCAACAGAGACATTTAATTTACGAGTCATAGTTTGTGACTGAGAATAGCGCCGCTTTGTTGTGTTAGTATTTCCCATTGAGAGTGATTATTTACACATCTGTTCACATATTTTTATTTTTTACTTTTTGTATCTAATGTTTTTTGTATTTCATGGTGTGTTTTAATCATGTATTTGTGCATGAGTGCATGCATAAGTGTGTGCACACATGTACTTATTATCACTATAAGGTGTGTGACAAATAGTGGCATACATATGGATCACCCAATATGCAGTATAGCTGATTCCCCTTTTTTGGATAATTGCCTGTAGTCAATTAAGACAATTAATGGGTGGAGCCAGTGATCCTTGAAGCTACTATTTATTTTCAAAGTTTCATGTCTGTAATGTGGTTATGACTAAGGCCTTATAGGCTGAAACGCGTCAACTGTTCTCATTTGCATTTGGTCACTGTGGCTTGTCAATAAATATTACACTTTTTAAGAGCAATCACCAGAGTACGGATCATCTTTTCCTCATTTCCCTACTCAGCCAGCGACTGCGGATCGAGCATCTGGGATCTCTGCTTTTTATGTGATGTATGGGTAGTAGCACTGACTTTTTTGCTTATATTCTTAACCCCTCCCTTGCCCCCTAGTGGTTAACCCCTTCACTGCCAGTGTCATTTACACAGGAATCAGTGCATTTGTATAGCACTGATTGCTGTATAAATGACAGTGGTCCCAAAAATGTGTCAAAAATGTCCGATGTGTCCGCCATAATGTCGCAGTCATGATAAAAATCGTTGATTGCCGCCATTACTAGTAAAAAAAAAAAAAATTAATAATAAAAATGACATAAAACTATCCCCTATTTTTTAAACGCTATAACTTTTGCGCAAACCAATCAATAAACGCTTATTGCGATTTTTTTTTTTTTTTTTTACCAAAAATATGTAGAAGAATACGTATCGGCCTAAACTGAGGAAAAAAAATTTTTTTTTTAATAGTTTTTGGGGATATTTATTAACAAAAAGTAAAAAATAATGCGTTTTTTTTTTCAAAATTGTCGCTATTTTTTTGTTTATAGCGCAAAA
This sequence comes from Aquarana catesbeiana, assembly GCF_042186555.1. Classification (NCBI taxonomy): domain Eukaryota; kingdom Metazoa; phylum Chordata; class Amphibia; order Anura; family Ranidae; genus Aquarana; species Aquarana catesbeiana. Next base: position 101,114,464 of record NC_133335.1, on the reverse strand, counting down.
AATAAAAACCGCAGAGGCAATCAAATACCACCCAAAGAAAGCTCTATTTGTGGGGGGAAAAATGACGTCAATGTTGTTTGGGAGCCACATTGCACGACTGCGCAATTGTCAGTTAACCGCTTCAGCCCCAGAAGATTTTACCCCCTTCCTGACCAGAGCGTTTTTTGCGATTCGGCACTGCGTCGCTTTAACTGACAATTGCGCGGTCGTGCGACGTGGCTCCCAAACAAAATTGACGTCCTTTTTTTTCCCACAAATAGAGCTTTCTTTTGGTGGTATTTGATCGCCTCTGCGATTTTTATTTTTTGCACTATAAACAATATAAGAGCGACAATTTTGAAAAAAACGCATTATTTTTTACATTTTGCTATAATAAATATCCCCCCAAAAAATATATAAAAAAACATCTTTTTTTCCTCAGTTTAGGCCGATCGTATTCTTCTACATATTTTTGGTAAAAAAAAAAAAAAAAATCGCAATAAGCATTGATTGGTTTGCGCAAAAGTGTATAGCGTTTACTAAATAGGGGATAGTTTTATAGCATTTTTATTAATAATTTTTTTTTACTAGTAATGGTGGCGATCAGCGATTTTTATTGTGACTGCAACGTTATGGCGGACATGTCGGACATTTTTGGGACCATTGTCATTTATACAGCGATCAGTGTGATTCAAAATGCATTGATTACTGTGTAAATGACACTGGCAGTGAAGGGGTTAACCACTAGGGGGCGGGGAGGGGTTAAGTGTGTCCTAGGGGAGTGATTTCTAACTATCGGGGATGGGCTGGTGTGTGACGTCACTGATCTCTGCTCCCGATGACAGGGAGCAGAGATCCAGTGACACTTGTCACTAGGCAGAACGGGGAGATGCTGTTTACATCAGCATCTCCCCGTTCGTCCTCTCCGTGAGGCGATCGCGGGTATCCCTCCCGGCTGGCGCGCACGCAATGGCACAGCGGGGAATTTAAATGGACGTACAGGTACGCCCATTTGCCCAGCCGTGCCATTCTGCCGACGTACATCGGCGTGCGGCGGTCGGGAACCGGTTAAAGTGACGCAGTGTCAAATCGCAAAAAGTGCTCTGGTCAGGAAGGGGGTAAATTCTTCCGGGGCTGAAGCGGTTAACTATCAGGCTTACACCTTGTCTCTGGTACCTCTTTCAGTTGCCTCTTACTATCTCTCCTGTTTTAATGCACAAAACAATGCAACTTTCCTGATCATCTTTTGCTCCCCAAATTCCAGGACCCATTGTCTCTCTCTAAATGGGGACTTGGATTTTGGTGCACCCCATCTGGATACTCATTCTTCCTCAGGAGTATCATCTTTCCTTGGGTACTGTTATATTCTCTTATAGAACGTGGTACTCTCCAGTGGGGTTCCCTGACATTCTGGCTGTTCCCTAAGAAAAAAAAGAAGTTACTGCCTAATTTTCAAAGTGTTGGCCCTACTTTAAATCTTAGTGCCTTTTTCTGACATTTCCATCATGAAATGCTCAGACAACACCCACTGAAGAAGGTCCATTTTTTGGTCCCTTGCAGTCAGCACCTCTTTGAAGGTCCTAACACCTGCTTATCATTGGTAGCTATTGGTCACCAGCGAGCTTGGCCATTTTAAACATTAAAAGGTAACCTAGACCCAGTGTTGGCTGAAATCAAATCTAAACTGAAGGCATGGAGTAACCTTCCCCTCTCATTAACTGGGCGTATTAACCTTCTTAAGATGATGGTACTCCCCAAATGTACTTACCTTTTCAGAACCTCCCCGCAATGGGTCCTGCAAACCTTCTTTGTCTCACTTAAACATCTGTTCATATCATTTATATGGGGAACCCTACCACCCAGGTATAAATATACTACCCTTACCAGGCCGATGGACGGGGTGGACTGGCCATGCCAGACTGTTTTAAGTACTTTTTACAACACAATTGGTCACAGCTCATTGGTGGCTACAGCCTGACCTTACCAATTCCTCTGTTGTGTTGGAGGCCACAATTGTAGGATCCCTGGAGGCCCTGCAATCCCTGGTGTTTAGGGCACCTAGGTCTCCTCATTCGCTTACTCCCTCCATGCATACCACTGTCAAGACCTGGAGAATGGGCACGGCCTTGGAGTCTCTCCCTCCTAATACCCTATCCCCTCATACCCCTCTCTGGCTTAACCCCACCCTCCCACATCTTAACTCTATCCCTGACCCACAGGCGTGGGCCAAATACCAAATTAAAACACTGGAGCATATCATAAGTAACTCTAATCTGCTCCCCTTCCACACCCGCAGCTCTAAATTTAACTTACCTGCACATTACCTCTTTAGGTACCTGCATGTTTCCCATGCCTTCAGATGCCAATTCCTGGGTCAACAAATCCATCTCTCCTACTCTGAGTTGGAGTCTATTCTCTGAGTTTGGGGTCTGGAGAAACCCATGTCTCAATTGTATGGCTATTTGTTGGTGGCTGCCATCCCAAGCTATCCTCTCTTCACCACAAATGGTCTGTGCATGTCCTGGGACTGGGAGTAGAGGACTGGATGGAGATCTGGGATTTTCCCTTGTCTCTAGTCTCAGCCAGGGACAGGTTGGTCCAATTCAAAATCCTACACAGAGCATATTATACCCCATATAGGCTCCACAAGATGGCTTCCTCGCATTCTCCAACATGCTGGCGCTGCCCGCTTCAAACTAGTGATTTTATTCACATCTTATGGACCTGTCCGGCTATAATTCAATATCGGCATGACGTTTTGGAAATAATTAGCCACACAACGCAAATAACTGTCCCATGTGAACCACAATACTGCCTGCTGGGGTTGGTGGAGTAGCTGGCTGTGACGGTGGCAAAGAGAACCCTGATCAGTCTTCTGCTATTCTATGCCTGTAAGGCAATCACTATGTATTGAAAGCATGCTTCCCCTCCTACCTTGTCCTTCTGGATGAGGTTAAATAACAGCTTGCCTCTCTACAAAGCCACATATACGAATAGAGGATGCCCCCACAAATTTTAAAAAATATGGTAATGTTGGCTGGAAGATACCTCCACTGCCGCAATGGTGGCTGTGGAGTACACTAGAGTCTAAACCCTGACACAGTGATGCATGCAGGACAGTAATCACATGTGTACTACTACTATACTCTATATACTGCTTGAGCCTTAAAATGCCGGAATGGTCCCCACACATCTTCCATGGGGTTGTTTTTATGTTCAGTGAGTTTTATTTTTATTGGTTGTATTTGTATTGTATTCTTTGCAATAGGCTTTTTTATAGCCCTGCCCCACGTGGGCGTTTGTGATGTAAGTGTGTCAAAACTCAATTAAAAAAAAAAGTTAAAAAAAAGAAACATTAAAAAGGTCTAAATGTTATGTGCTATTGCACCCTTCATCAACCGAGTTTAACCCTCCTGCCAGAGTGTCCCCATGTCTGGGGCTTCATTTTTGCTCCCTAGAACTAACTAGTACTAGGTGTTTGCAGGGCCTTTGCCTCCAGGGAATTCTTAGAGTACTCCCTTCAACAGGACAATTGGCCTGTGTTGGACAATACTAAGAGTACCACTATTGACTGCTTTCTTCCTTAAAGGGGTTGTAAACCCTCGCTTTTTTTTTTAAAACAAACATGTCATACTTACCTCCACTGTGCAGTTCATTTTGCACGGAGTGGCCCCGAACCTCCTCTCCTGGGGGCCCTCAGCGGCGCTCCTGGCTCCTCCCCGCATCGAGTGTCCACGTTGGAGAAGCGCTCTCCTTGGTGGACACCCGTGCGGGCGCGCTCCCGAGTCCCGCATCTGTGTCCATTCACACAAAATGGAGGACTCGGCCCTGCCCCCGGTGCCGCATCATTGGATTTGATTGACAGCAGCGGGAGCCAATGGCTGCGCTGCTATCAATCTATCCCATCAGGACACGAGGCACCAGCTAGAGCTGGTGTGCTCATTCCCGGCCAGTGAAGGATCTGGGTCAGGTAAGTAAAACGGGGGCTGGGGGTGTGAGGGGGGGCTGCAGCACCACAGGAGGTTTTTCACCTTAATGCATAGAATGCATTAAGGTGAAAAAACATGAAGGGTTTACAACCCCTTTAAAGAAAATGCATTGGCATTTAGCTTTCTATAACTGGTGGTCTCCCCACCAAAGGAAAAGGCAGAGATCATCACTGGAGGACTCTGTGCTGCCATTAATTGTCAGCAGGTGGAACATGCTAGGCTCCTGCTGAAGGCACCCCTTATTGGAGATTGAGTATGTCCAGAGGCTTTCGTGGAACCTGATCACCTGGGGATTGGTCCTTCTTCTGTGGCTGACCCATAGTTTCTAGGGTGAGTCTTTCCAGATGTCTTCCTTTTTCTGGCCTTAATAAGTTAATGTTCTTAGTGGTGAGACCCTGCTCCTCCTTTTTGGTTATAGACACTTTGTTGGACAGGGGTGGGTTAGGAGGCTCCTAGAACCATGTTCTGAGCTCACGGTTGTGCAGGTCCTGACAAAGTCCTGCAAGGACGTAGCGCTGCGTACGGGGGGAGGAGCTTTTGCGCGGACATCACCTATTGCCATCTCTGTAAATTCTTATTGGCATTTTTACTATTTGTGCTTGTCAGCGCTAGCATTTTTATGCCTTTTATATTCTAAATAAATCTACGGCGTACACTTGGAGTCAGTCCTTCTGGAAATTACCATCATCCCTGTGTGGATAAACCTGTATATGACCTTCTGTTGCACAGAGGTCCACCCGATCTGGTAAGCACATTTGGCTTTGTGGTGGAGGATCTTGTCACATATACATCATTGGAGGATTATACCTCACCTTCCTTCACGAGGGATCTTGCCTTTCACTTTTGGGACGTTTACAGTTCTTTTTTTATGTGGAATGGACCTTTTATCTTAATCTAACCATTGTTTTACATATTATAGGCTTTGTGATTACCAATAGTGTTCAGCTTGCACTTACCTGTGCTCCATTTTTATTTGTCTGCGCTGATTGTTTTTCTCTTTATAGATAATTATTTATAAATTATTTATAGTTATTATTACTGTATATTTCACATTCGTGAATTACACCCAACCTTGCACATTTCCAAAGAAAGTCATAAACCGATAGAAAGTCTTGCCATTTGCTCTTTGTGAAAATTATTGTCACCCTTTTAATTATGTGCAGCCATAAAGCACAGCAGGGGATGGATCTTAAATACTTTACAAGTATTTGACAGGGAAAATAGTTCTGTTTTTTTTAACTTTTATGTATGTGATTAGGAAAGGAGTCTATATTGGTTAGGTTCCACATTACCAAACACTACGAGATATACAGTTGATATTACCCAATAAAGAAGCAATATGGTAATTGCATGAAGCTCTGGGGAAACTACAGCTTGAAAGCGTTGTCACATACAGTATGTCACTACATAAAACAATTTTCATATATCTTACCTAAAGTGGGGTTCCTCCAGGCCCCTTTTTGTGGCTAGAATTAAAGAAGTGTTAAACAACAAAACAAAAATGTAGTATATTGCAGATTTCCAATCCTAAAATGAGGTGGGTGCATTTGTTTTCTTTTCTTAGCCTTTTTTTTTTCCTTTTTTCACCTAGTGATCCTGCCAGTAACACACTTCTTGTCTTAGGGTGAAGTGGTTGTAAACCTCAGACATGAAAGAAAAACACAGCATATCCTTCTATAGTGTGTACTTCTCTCAATTAGGAGCACTAAGTGTAATTTCTCTCTGCTGCCTCCTTCCTTTGCTATCAGCATGAGTCACTTTTGTCAAGTTTTCCTGACGCCAAGAGAAAAAAATGTGACAGGGGAAAGAGCTCCAACTGATTGACAGCCTCAGCTCTGTTCAAACAATTACAGAGTGTAGTTAAGAGGTGGGGATGCTGCACTGTGGCAAACATGCCTGTCCCAACTTTTGTGAGATGTGTTGCTGCTATCGATTTCAAAATTACCTTATTTTTTTCCTTAAAATGGTACATTTTCTCAGTTCAAACATTTGCAATGTTTTCTATTTTATAAAATATGGGTTTAAGAGATTTGCAAATCTTTGCATTCTGTTTTTATGTAGAGTTTACGTAGCATTCCAACTTTTTTGTAATTGGGGTTGCAGATCCTCCATCCTTTTGATACCTTCCACCTTGTGTATCCACATGAATATCAAGGGAGGATAAGAATCTCATTTGATTGTTATGCAGGATTTGTCAGCATCTAGGAGGTGACGAAGGGTGGATTTGCTTGTATGTTTTGTTGGGTATTCTTGAATGGTGCCGATTAAAAAAAAAAAAAAAAAGGCTGAATCATGAGAATACTAAAGTCTGTGAATTTTTGAGAGACTTCTCTGACTCTCTTGATAGATTTGATCATCGGGCAGGACCAGACTATATGTAGAATCAAACCCCTATCCAAGTTGCAGCTCCAGCGTTTGTCCTAGGTTTCTAGATAGAATTTGTGACCATCAGAGTTTGGTACCACTTGGACAAGAGTTTAAAGTTGCAGATGGAGGATTTCAGAGTGAGGTGAAGAATTTTTCAGCATTGATCTGGTGGTGTAAAGGAAATATTGAGGTCTTTTTCCCACTGAAATACAGGATTGCTTAAAATGAGAGGCCTTTTTAAAGTGGTGGTTAAGTTCATTTGTTTATGTTTTACCCATAGGTAAGCCTAACCTGTAGGTGCTGTAAATATCTCCTAAACGTGCACTGTTTAGGGGATAATTACTTGTGTAGCAACCGGTGGCATACCCATGCTGTTCCTTCAGAGCTCTGTGCCATAAACCATGACTCCCGCATGCATGCGCGGGAGTGATGTCATTGCGGCTCGGCCCTTCAAAGGGCCGGAGCCCACAAACCCGGACAGAAGAACAGGTGAAGATGGAAGCATTTTCAGTGGTGACATCTCGCCACTGGAGGGCTTCATTGTAAGGTAAGATTAACATAATGTGCTAGTATGCAGTGCATACTAGCACATTATAACATTGACCTACAGGGGAAAAGTTTTGTTTTTGTTTTGTTTTTTAGTTTACTACCGCTTTAACTCTGTTTTAAATTTTTAATGTAAAGCAACTGATCAGTTGTTCAGTTGTAGATCAGAGAAAGTTTCTTTTCTTCAAACAATTATTTTTTCCAGTTTTTAATAATGTAGGATTAGAATCAGATTCTTGAAAGGTAAAATCCACCTTTTCACGAAACATGAAAAAGCTTACTAACTTCAGATATCCCGAACACATCTCCAGACCCCACGCTGCTGGTGTTTGGGTCCGTACACTGAAAAAGAGCCCACAGCCCTGCAGTGAGTATCGATCATAATGCTAGCAATGACAGCCAAATGACCCTGCTGACCAATGAAAAGGGCAAATTAAAGCTACTTCTGTGGACAGGGTGACCAAGTAAAAAGTGCTTCTCGTTCAGCGCAGTCACATGATTGCGCTAACCAATGAGTGCTTGAAATGGTGAACATTTGGATTGATACTCACTCAAGGGCTGTTGTATGTGATGTTTGGGGTCTGGAGGGGTGGCCAGGATGTTCAGAGTTTAGTTCACCTTTTCATTTGTCTGTGAAAAGGTGAACCCCTTTAATTATGTTGCTGTCTGTGTCCCCATTGGGTACATTTTCTCTCACGTCCTGACTTTGGTCAACCAAGGCATTGCTACAAGGTATACTTACTGTTTAGTTTCCTGGCGTTCATTCTTTGTATATTCTATGGAGTATCACATATAATAGAGGGGACATATGGAGAATGTCTTCCAAATAGGGGAAGACAGAAGATTCAGATCACAGAAGTACCCTGGTTATCAGGAGAGCAAGTACTGGGAAATCTGCTCAGTGGGGGCACAGACAGTAATACAAACCTGACAGATGATTTAACCCTTCTCTATTTTATCCACCCTATACCTGGTGTTCCTCTTTAATGTTATTCCAAGTGTGTGGACATACTAAGGACATAGAGGAAAGCCGCCATCACTGAATCTGTGCATAGCAAGTTCCTAAGAGTTTCCAGCATGGTGTCTTCTGTGGTCGAGCTAGTGTAGCTGGACTCGTTAAACGAAATAAACACCACCGTGACATGCTTAATAATCCTTCAATTCCAAAGAATGTTTTAGTGTTTAGTCTCATGTGGATTTTGTAGGTCCTTCTAAGGTTTGGTTTTAATGATGTCTTTTTCTGCATGGACTGAGCTGTATAGGTCTGCAGAAACACCTGTGTGTTACGTAATCCTTTTCCAATGGCTCCATGCTTCTTACAAGATTTCTGCAAGATCTTTACCAAAGATATAAGTGCTTTCAAGGTGTAATTGCAGCCCTAGTTAACTATCTTCTTCAAAAGTCTTCACAGGTCAGAGTTGGCCATCAGATTCTCTGCTAAGATCAAGATGAACATGTCTTGCCCTGCTTCTACAACACGATCTCTAAAATTAATTTTGCTGCGTACTGTAAAATGAAATATTGACTTTTCTTTTCCAAAGGTTTGTTAACACAAGGTATTCATTACGGATTATGTGAGATTGGGCTGGAACAGCCGTGTTAACAAGTATGGGACAGGCAGGATCTCGAAAGCAGATTGAAATTTTTTTTCAACTTTCTCTCTAACATGTCATTGTTTATTCAGCTGGTCTGTGTTCCTGCCACTCTGTGAGCTGGTGCTCTCGCTGGCTGACTGCAGGCCAAGCATGGTGAAAACAGTTCCCAGACCTTCGGGACACTTTGTGTATGTTAAACAGTGTTATTCCAGCAGACGTCTTCCAGAAACATAGTGAAATTCACTCACACCTTGCAGACATGGCAAATTCTCTTTGTTGGGACAAAGACGATGCTAGAGCATTCATAGACATGATGGCAGCATATATCCAGAAAGCTAGATCATGATTTTAAATTGTGTTTTAGATATGATACCTTTGTCAAGGCTAATGAAAATTGAGTACTGTCCATGATACTTTTTTTATTTGCACTAACATACAATTTTTCAGGACAAGCTTTCGGGGTGTGTCCCCTTCTTCAAGGTCCAAGCAGTAGTATCTCCCTACAGTGCATTGTAATAGATGATATGTTTATTGCTGATTAAGACTAACTCAACTGCCCTCATATGATTTCTTTCTTAAAGGGTAACCACTTTTGTGGGGAACAAAGCTAGTAAATAAAAAAATATATAATATAGCATATACAATTCAGGTCATATTGTAATTGAATGTTATTGAAAATGTATTTTCCTTTTCAATCTGCAGCTCTGTAATTTTCTGTAAAATGTAATGAAATATTACTACCTGAAGGCATTCTGTACACAGATAGTATACAGAACACCCCCAGGTATGTCATTTCCTACTTGTGAGACTTTCTGATTTTCCCAGAAGTCTGTACGAATATACAAATCATATTTTGAGCATCCCCTGCAACAATAATGTAATTTTTGGTGAGATACTTTCAAAGGGAAATCACATCTAAAGGGATGCAGACCCAGCAGCTGATTGATAACTATAAAACCACTCCCATACAGGTTCACTCAGGACATGGGCACAGACAAATACTGTACACAGCTATTTATTAAGAATAACAAAGGATAGGAATTTGCAACAAAGTTTGTTAAAATCCTTGTAATAGATCACTCAGAGGGCAATGTTTCTTGTTTTTTGGGGTTTTTTTTTTAAACAAAAGTGCATTTACTCTTAAAATATTACAATATACTGTATTTACCATTAGACAGTCCACTGATTTGAAATCCCCACTCTTCTGCCTTTTATTTCTGCGAGGTTTCCGGGACAGATCAGAGCAAATCTGATTAGTCAGCACATTACCTCTTTGACATATTGGAATCAAACAAATCTGTCCTGGAAGCCCTACAATAAGAAGGGGAAGAAGAGCGAGGGTTTCAAATCAGTGGACTGCTACAGTGGCCGAATGAGCACTGACAGCTCATCACCCACAGAGGTATGTACAGGGTGGACCAAGAGGGTGTAGGGTTTATTCACCTTTTCTGGAAAGGTGAACACTTTAAACTAATGTTTGAAGCCTGGTGACAGCTTGGCATTGCTTGTAAAAGTCTACTGTTCATCCTTCTCTTCTGCAGGTCTCTGACTTTTTCACAAGCTGCAGCCCAAGTGAACAAGGTCTCACCCACTATTAGTTTTTGTGCTGTTGGATCATTCATTAGATTATCCACACTTGGTCTCATGAAAAAAAAATTCTCAAGCCTCAGGTGCACATTTTCTAATCTATTCTGATTAAATAGACATGTTTCCAAACTAAAATATATCATATTCAGACGTGCTATTTTCTATATCACCGAAGCTTCATTTAGAAGAACTAGGGAACATGCACAGTTAGATGGATCTGACAAGTTTAATTATGACCTGTAATGATATTTGACTAACTACGTGTTTAAATTGCTGAAAGAATTAGCATATTGCAGCATACATGGAAATGTGTTGATTTGGCAGCTTAACCCGGGCATAGAGCCGTTTAAGACTGTTAATACTAACAATACTCAAGCCTTGACTACAAATTAGAAAGACTTACTGAAAATGTGAGTTTACATGTCTCACCTCTCCCCGCTGCGCTCCCGCTGGAAACGCTTAGATCTCTTGAAAGGCAAATATGATTTGGAGGAGCCGTGCGTAGGTAAATGCTCCGCTATGTGATATTTGGCAGGTGTATGCACACAGTGGATGGAAAGTAAGTTGCCCAAAGTCACGGAGATGTGACATTAGCTGCTGCCTTCATTTGAAAGTGAGAACTTACAGGAAAATCCTATTTTATTTTTTATAGATCACTCCTCTAGTAAATAAGTCATTGAATTCTGGACAGGTTTTTAACTCTTCACATTTTAATGGAAGTGCATATTTGCCCTAATTTTTTTCCAATGGAAGGGAATGTGTAATGATATGCTTATCAGCGTGACTGTGGGATTTGTTCTCGGTCTGTCTGTTGGTATTATTCATATCTTATAAAGTACATACAGTACCGCACATAAAGATTGCACTATTTAAGAGTGCCAGTAAAATGGGGTGCATCATCCTATTATAAATAACGCCCCAAAAAGCAAACTGCTGCTCAACAAGCATTAAAGTTTATTCACAAGATTACAAAACTTCATTCAAATTACAGTAACCCATAAAAATTACGTTAAAAAAAAACTAAAGAAATCCCACTTGTATATCATAATGGAGTACCCAAAATAGTCTATATAAATGTAGTGCAATGCCTCTACGCACATGCAGCAAAGAGAACAATTTTCAATAGTGTCTAAGAAAGACTTACGTCCTAATGATGACTATGATATACATTTTTATTATACAGGATTTATATAGCGCCAACAGTGTGTGCAGTTCTTTACAATATAAAGAGAGACAAGACCGCAACAATACAATTCAAAACAAGAGGGTTAGGAGGGCCCTGCTTCTAGGAGCTTACAATCTAATAGAGAGGGGCTGGTGGAAAAAAATATAATAACTGTGGGGTATGAACTGATGGGAGAAATAAAATATTCAGTTATTAGCTGAAGGCAGGATAGGCTTCCCTGAAGAGTTCTCTGTGATCGCCTAAAAGTGGACCGAGTAGGAGATAGCCGCACAGATTGGGGTAATGCGTTCCATAGGATGGGAGAGGTTCTGGAGAGGTCCTGGAGATGAGCATGGGAGGTGGACACAAGGGAGCTAGAGAGCAGGAGGTCTTGGGAGGAGCAGAGAGGAAAGTTTGGGTGATATTTGGAGACAAGATTGGTGATGTATCTCAGGGTAGAGTTGTAAATGGCTTTGTATGTTATCGTTAATGTTTTGAATTATTTTAGTTGGGCAATGGGAAGCCAGTGGAGGGATTGGCAGAGAGGGGTAGCGGACACTGAACAGTTGGTAAGGTGGATAAGTCTGGCAGCAGCATAGGGGGAGGGTATAGAGGTAGGCCAATGAGGAGGGAGTTGCAATAATCAAGGCGAGAAATAACAAGAGAGTGAATAAGTTGCTTAGTGGTTTTTAACGATTAAAAGGGGCGTATTTTGGAGATGTTACGGAGTTGAAGTCTGCTAAATTTGGACAGCAATTGAATTTGGGGCTGAAAGGACAAGTCAAAGTCTAGGATGACACCTAGCACCCTGGCATGAGGGGAGGGATTAATAGTTGTATTATTGATCTTGGTGGAGGAATCAGGGGAGGGGGTATGAGCAGGAGGGAATTTTGTGAGCTCAGTTTTAGAAAGATTGAATTTGAGGAAGTAGTTTGACATCCATGCTGATATGTCATTGCATACATAGTAATGCACAACATAATAACGCTTAAGCATGATAGGCTACATATGAGATTACAACATTTAACCAAAAGACTGAAGAGTGTAAACAGCTAGTAAGACTGTGCGTTTGTAAAAGGAAGACACGAACAATTACACAGTCGTGGAAGCTAGATCTTCCAAGAGTACATGATAATGAACATGCAGAAGTAGATGTAAAATTCTCTGGTGGAGATATCATGTTGGGCTTGAGGGATGTAATATCAGTGATTGATTGAGCCCATTGTGTTTATTCTGTCCAATTGTATAGCAATGGGTAAAATTAAACTGTTTATATACAGTAGCTCATACACACAGGCCTTTAGATGGCATAGATGCCATGGCCATGATCAGCCTGTTGTTGACCCCCATTCGAAACCTCCCCATCTCTATTTATAATGAGCAAAAGAAAAAGGTTAGGCTACAGATACATTTTAAATCCATAACTTGTTATCATAAGAAGCTACAAGACTGAAGAAAAGTTCCTGGAGTAGACATTTTGCTTAGTGACTCATCACATGAATACACATGCCAATTGGAATGGATACAAACCTACAACCAGTGGTGGCTGGTGGTGGTAAATTTTTGGAGGGGGGCAGCAAACAATCCTTCCGCCAGCTATCTTGTGTCACCAATGTGAGCTTTACTGAGACACAAAGGGGTTGATTTACTAAAGGCAAATAGACTGTGCATTTTGCAAGTGCAGTTGCTCCAGAGCTTAGTAAATGAGGTGAGGATTCACTTTGCAAAGAATACCCCATCTAATGCAGGGAAAATAAAACAAATGAAAACAGAATTTTTGCTTGCATGTGACTGATTGGAATTCAGCAGAGCTTTCCCTCATTTACTAAGCTCTGGAGCAACTGCTTTGCAAAGCGCTCAGTCTATTCGCCTTTAGTAAATTTGCCCCTAAACTATGCCTGGTCTCCATCTATTATGGATTTCATTGCGTGACTGATGTAGCTAGGCTAAAAACCTCAGGTGATGCGCAGCCAGAAAATCAAAGAAAATGCTGAGTGACCAGAAAATCAACCCATGGTGGAGGCAAGAAGTGTTCATACCTAGGTCAGCAGTCAAGCAGGGTTGTAACACAGGGGTCATAGTAGGCTTTATGCAAAGGAACTTTAGAATCTGGCTGGGACAATTACCGAAGTAACAGCTTTGGTTCCAAAGTGCCTTTAAAGGACGAGGAGGAAAATTTGCTCAGGCACTTTTCCATTACACTGAGCAGAATGTATAACTGCTGCCTGGTGATGCCACTCTGAATATGTGGAAATTAGATATTTTTGAATGGTGTCTGCGCTGGGAAGGAGCTGAAAACTCCTACATCTAGCCACTGTGTTATTAATAATTTCTCTTTTGAAGTGATTTTTGTATTTAAACCACCGCTGCTGTTTATGTGCCCCGCTTAATGTACAATCAGATGGGTTCCCCATTTCCAGCAGCCCCCTGATCCACAGTTTCAAGAGTTTCATCCCATTGTCTTTTCACATTGCATGGTAAACTTTAGTCCAATCAGTACAGGGCTTCAGAAAATGGCTAAAGGATTATTTGTTCTTATTACAACAGACAGTTTTTCACTTTAATTCTCCCAGACTGCCCTGGGGAAGCAAAAGAGAATCTTGATTGCTATGAACATCTAGGAATGTCCACTGTAACAGAAGGATGTGTTGGATTGCCAGTTTTCACCAGCAGGTGGAGCGTCTAGTAAAATGTGTACCTGTTAATTGTGTCAGGAAAGCCGAGAATCTGTAAAGGTGACTTTTCTCTCGTTAAAGGGTAACTCCACTTTCGTGGAAAAAAAATAGCAAATAAACAAAAAAAAAAAATAGCATATACAATTGCGACGCAATTCATATTGTAATTGAATGTTATTAAAAATTACCTTTCCTTTTCAATCTGCAGAGCTGTAATTTTCTGTGAAATGCAATATGGCTACCTGGAGGTGTTCTGTGCACAGATGGTGTACAGAACGCCCCCCAGAAATGTCATTTCCTGCTTGTGTGATTGGCTCACTGATTGTCCCAGTCTGCACTAAGATACAAGTCAGATTTTGAGCATCCCCTGCAACAAAAATGTCATTTTTGGTGAGATACTCTTAATAGGAAATCACATCTAAAGGGAAGCAGACCCTGCAATTTTCCTCATTAGAGCTTTGCAGGGGCAGCAGCTGGCTGAAAATTATGAAACCACTTTCATTAGATTCACTTCTACACATGGGCACAAACAGACAGGGGTTTCTTCAGAATAAGGAAAGGTAGGAATCTGCAACAACGTTTGTTAAAATCCTTGTAATGTACATAGATCACCCAGAAGGGAATGTATATGTTATACTTACCTCCTCTGTGCAGTTGGTTTTGCATAGGGCAGCCTGGATCCTCCTATTCTTGGGTCCCTCTTTGCTGCTCCTGGCCCCTCCCTTCTTTCGAGTGCCCCCACAGTCAGCAGCTCCCTATGGGGGCACTCAAGCCAAGTCACAGCTCCATGTGTCCATTCAGACACGGAGCCCCGACTCGGCTTCAACCCCTCTCTTCCCTGATTGACTGTCTGACTTTGACAGCCGCGGGAGCCAATGTCACAGCTGCTGTGTCTCAGCCAACCAGGAGGAGAGTCTTGAATGGCTTAGACATTCGTGGACATCGCTGGATAGAGATGGGGTTCAGGTAAGTATTAGGGGGGCTGCTACACACAGAAGGTTTTTTATCTTAATGCATAGAATGTATTAAGATAAAAAAACCTTCTGCCTTTACAAAGATTTTGGGAAATCTATGTATAGAACAAATTTAAAGCCAGTGGATATTTGCTGGAGTGTTTACTTCTCTATTAGGGCTATTTTTTGTTTTTGCACACGTTAAAATACAACTTTTAGGTCTGAAGATTAAACAATAGTTAAACCCCTCAAACAGTATATATTTTCTGAAAGCAGCAGCCCTGTGGAATAAAATGGTGGTAGTTCTAGATGTTTGTCACATGATTTTAGGGCACATGTTTTCAAATGTAAATTTTTTGTAAAAAAAATACACAAAAGTTCATTTTAATGTACACAAACAGTTTTTTTTCTTTGTAATATATAAAAGATGATATTGTGATGAGTACATACATACCCAACATGTCAAGCCTTAAAATTTCACAATACATGAAATAGTGACAAAGGTGGTACCCCAAATTATCCATAGGCGTCACTGTATAGCCTTCAGACGTTATCAGTTTAGAGTTAGCTGTAACTGTGACTGTGGCCTTAGAAATATTGCTCTCACTCTGACATTCATGGTAATATGTAACCTGTAGTCCAGTCGTCGTTTTTGTACGTAGGTGCATGTTTTCTGTTTATTTTTTTTGTTTTGTTTTTCTTTTGCAGTTAGGGTCGGTTCACACTGGGGCAACTTGGGATCCGACTTGTACGCCCTCAAGTCGCCCCAGAAATAGATTCAATGGGAGTGAACGCTAGCGTCTTAATAGACACTACTGAAGTCGCTCCGACTTCAGAGCGTACTCCCTGTACTACTTTGATCCGACTTGGTAGGCGACCTGTACCATAGAAATCAATGGAAGTCGCCTCCAAGTCGGATCTCTCTGTAAAGTCAAGCGACTTTGCAGGGAAAACCCCTCCCTCCCCCCCTCCCTCCCAGAGAGCTGATTGCCCTGTGATTGGCCACAGCCGAAGTCGCCTGTCATGGAGGCGACTTCAAGTCGCCTTGTAATTTGCTGAAGTCGCGCTGAAGTCACGCTGAAGCCGCGGTACAAAGTCGCGCTGAAGTCGTGTTGCCCCTGTGTGAATCGAGCCTCAAGTTTGCTGCTGTCAACAGGGGGCAAAAAACTCCTACGTGATAGTTTTGCTGTGACAGGTTCTCTTTACTGCTTTTCATTGAAGCTAATAGAGCATTAGTTACTTCCCTGGCCCCAGCAGCTGGTGAAAGTGACAGTCAAATCTGTGATATAATATAATCCATGTATATTCACCTGGGAGCAGACACCCGGTTGGGACAGCAGAGCCTGGGATACAGGTCAAGGGCAGTTGGGTGGAAGGGAGGCACAGAACCTTCGGGGGGCTGCAGAGGTGATTTGGTGGCTTAAAGCGGAGTTCCACCCAAAAGTGGAACTTGCGCTTTAAGCACTCCTCTCCCCCTTAATGCCATATTTGGCATGTAATTTTTTTTGGGGGGGAGTGGGTGATTACTTTAGAGAGGGACTTCCTGTCCCACTTCCTCCTTCTGCCCACAAACCGCCTAGGGGACTCCTCTCCCCTAGGCAGTCCCTCCTTCTCGGCAATCTTCTGGGACACGTGACAGGCCCCAGAAGATTGCCTGTCCACTGGGAGAGCGCAGCGTGACTTGCGCATGCGCAGTGCGCGCCCGGCTGTGAAGCCGCAAGCTGTCATGGCCGAGTGCCCACAGTTCCAATGGTTGCGCCAAGGAGTGGGAGGGGAGCGGGGCTCCATGGACCGTGGAACAGGTAAATGTCTATTTATTAAAAGTCAGCAGCTAAACTTTTTGTAGCTGCTGACTTTTAATGAAAAAAAAAAAAAAAAAGCCTGGAACTCTGCTTTAACAGCTAGAAGAGAAATCTCGCAAATGAGAATACAGACAGCAGTAAAAAGTTAGAAGAGGCTCTAACCCTTCCCCACTCCAAAAAAAAAAAAAAGTGTTGTTTTAAACTGTTCTCTTATATTAACCAATTTTTTTTATCGTTCCTGTCGTTTCAGATGCAATATCTGGATTCACTAAATGGAGAAGATCTTCTGTTAACTGGTGAAGTAACTTGGCGCCCTCTAGTGGAAAATGATCCTCAAAGCATCTTGAAGCCATCTCTTCCAACCTACAATGATGAGGGACTTTAAGACACTGTGCCGCTGTATACCATGTTATGATGGGAATTTGATGGTGCGCTTGGTTCCAGGGGCTCTCTAAGGATTATTTTATTGTTTATATGAGCTGAAACAAAAGTATAAAAAAGTTTTTCTTTTGTTCTGAGTGAATTAGTTTACATTAATAAATTTCAGGGAATAGACTACTTCCAATAAGTGTGTTGGTACCAGGCTAGCCAATACTATAACGTTCTATGCAATGTCTGGTCTGGTAACAGAGTAGCCATTATATTTTGTCTTAGTCCTGCTCATTAGCACACATCAGATGTAAATTCTGAAAACTGGTGCAAAATTGATATCGTTAAGGATAGCAAAACACTGTGCATGGTAGCCAATCGGCTTCTAACTCCAGCTTCTTTGACAAAAAAAACACCTGGAAGCTGATTGCTTTCTATGCAGAGCTGCACCAGCGCACTCCAGTTTTGGTATATCAACCCCATTAGGTTTAATCCTAAAAAATACTATAAATATATAAAGAAAACTAGTTTCATCTAGTTATTCAGTTGCTCCAGAAATTACATTATTCGTGCAATCTACGCCCAGACCTGAATCATGCTTATATACAATGCTAAGCAAGTTACTTTTGTGGACATTTGACCAATGCAGGTATATTTATAACCCAGTGATAAATGTAACTTTTACATTTTTGTAGATTTTAATTATCACTGCATTTGCAACACATTCATTTCAAACAGAAAAATATTAAGGCTGAAGCTAAAAACAGTTTTTTTCTCTATAACCTGGGCCACATCAATTACCTGTTATGAAATAAGGCCCATTATGTGCAGGCTGCTGAATTCTGTAGTAATCTTCACCGCAGGACTGCCCTGTCCTCTTCCTGCTGCTGATCTTCCAGCGTTGTTTTGGGTCTCTGGGCTCAGCTGCACTAAAGAGCATTTTACATGGACAATGTCCCCTCTTGTCCTCTCCTGAGTTTGGAAAGATCTTTCACTGATTACATCGCCTGTAACATGACCTGTGAATGGAGGAAAGAATCTTGCGACTAATCAGACCCCCTCCCTCATTCGTGGATGGTGTAACAAGCCATGCAATCAGTGAAGGAACTTATACTAGTGTAGGAGGAGGATGTGTTTATTCATCTTTAGTGCAGCTGAGACCCAAAGCTTTTAACCCCCACAGCACCCGAAGTTCAGCAGCAGGAAGGAGGACAGGTGGCTCTGCTGTGAATACATCTACAGAATCAAGCAGCCTGCACATTGTAGGGAATACTTCATTACAGGTAAGTATGTAACTAAAGCTATAATGAAAAATGTTTAACTAAACTTCAGCTTTAAAATTTGCTTAGCTGTACCTTATATACTGGTGTATCATGACAACTTACCCCTAAAGGAGGGCGTTTGCAAAAGAAGCTGTAAGCTGCTAGACAATTTGTGTCAATTAATGCACAAATATTTACTTTATTTAATCTGCCTGCAAATGTCTTTGTAAATCTCTCCTACTGTAATGTAAGACCCTAGATCAAAGTGTACCTGTTGGCCACATGTCCTGGATGCTGCTGCTATTCAAACGAACTGTGCCATTAATTCCTTGTGTTTTGATCAGCTATACGTGGAAAATATTGGGTCAACCTCAAAAATGTCTGTCTCCATGTCGCTTGGGCCATAACTACGCTTTAGGAGTATTTGGGTGATTTACCAATTTTAAACATTCATGTTTTTAGTTTTATGTTGTACTGTGACTATTTCAAACAGTTATTCAGTTACACTATGTAGAAAAACACTTTAAACATTCACAGCCATTCATGTTAAAGTAGCCAGACCTGTGTAGAAATTGTGATATGGAATATTTATGTTAATTTGCTGTAGTCCGGTACTAGCTGTCTTGTTAGGCACAAAGAGGCAACCAGACAGTTTTCTATGAGGTTATTGGACAAGAATTAAGTTTGTGGAATATTTCTCTGCTATACCACTTTCATTTTAGTTTTGCTGCCTTGTGATTATATCCAGAAACCATTGCATATTCATCTACAACTGTTATTAAAAAGGAATTTACATAAACCAGTTGCTGATGGAAATTGTCATTTATTTGTAGAGCTCTTGTCACATGTAATGGTCTCTCCAATGATTGGGAATCAGGGGAGCAGGGGTAGGCAAGTATAGTCCCAGTATATATTGAGCAGTGCAGCGCTGGACATACAAACAAGTGAAACCAATAAACAAAATAATACTTAATACATCCAATGTGTATAATGCAAATAATAAAAATCCACCAATGTGTTGCTATCGGTCAGTACATTTGTTGGTGCCAGACTATAGATTAATAAAAAGTTCAAATAAAGTGAAACAGTCACAAAAGAAGTGTCCAAAAATGGTTATGTGGAAAATGTGAAATCTTGATGCGATAATCCACTTGATAGTGCTGCCCGTCACCAAGTGAAAAAGATGGAGGCTTACCTGAAAGCCTGCGACCGCCCTTACTCAGGGGGGTCAGTACAGGCTTAGTAGATCACCGCGAATGTGCCGACAGAATGACAACCAATATCCCTCTTTGTTCCTTCCTGGATAGCTTGTTAATAGCAACAGGGGACACTCAGGAACACCGTGGTCATAAGATGATTCCAGTGATAAGTACTTCAGCAGGGGTAAGCCATATCAAAACTAAAAAAAATTCCCATAGTGTAGGCAGCCAAGTTTCATTTATTTAAAATAGACATACAATGTATAAAATCGCTTGTACGATGTACATAAAAACTCAGCAGGGATGTAGGAAAAAAAACTCTCCACCGCCGTTTAAATTAAAATCGTTCACAACGTGTTTTTATAAAATTTCACATTTTCAGTTTTATTTTTTACACCTAGCGCAAAATTTATTTTTTATTTATTAGGTATAGTCCCAGTACTCCCTTTCTACCAATCTGCTATTTGGATCTCCCTGTCTGAGAAGTACCAAATCCCAACAGGGGATAATGCCTTCTTTTTCCACTTCAAGCGAATGCACTTTTATGTTTATGCGAAAGACTGATAGCTTTCACACTAATAAGTAGCAATGGAAATCCAACCAAGGGCTCTCCCTAAAAACTTATAGTTTCGTAGTCGGTAAGGTTGAATAAAGACATCAGTCCATCTAGTTCAACCTGTGGGGGTGTATGAGTTTGTATGTATTTATGTCTCTACCAGTTCCTATATCCCTGTGTATTGCATTTGCTGAGATACCCATCTAAGTGATTTTTTAACTTCTCGACACTCTCCGCTGTCATAACCAATTGTGGAAGGGAGTTCCATGTCCTTTCTGCTCTAACCGTAAAGAGTTCCCTGCACAGTTTGTGATTAAACCGCTTCTATTCCAACTTTATTGAATGGCTCGATGTCTTCTTAAGTGACCTGAGACGGAATAGTCTTTTACCTATAAGATATAAATGCTAAACAGATCTTGCTATAATCCTCATTACTTACAAAATTATAATATATATGTGCTCATTTCAATAATCAAATAACATTTTGTGCCATACAAAAAATCATCATACATATAGTACCTAATAAAAAACTATAAAAAGTAAAAAAAAAAAAAAAAGTCCTTAAAAATGTGAAGAGAAAGGTGCTTGTGCTTTGACACCAAAGCCGACCCTCTTAGTACTAGTCCACCTCGTGCTCACGTGATATCATCCGCACCAGATTCTGATGACCCCCCTGCTATACAATAAGAGGAGTCAATAATGCTTTTTAAGTCACTATGGGGTTTATTTGCTAAAGTTGGAGAGTGCAAAAACGGTCTCACTTCTGCAGAAAAAACAGCTTCTAACCTCAGCTTGTTCAATTAACTACTTCTGGACCGCCCACCGCATATATACTGTGGCAAGGCAGCACGGCTTTGCTAAATCACGTACCTGTACGTGATTACGTGCATGCGGCGTAGGGACGATGGCCGCCGCGACCCGACGATCGTTTTGTGGAGAGACGGAGCAGCTGTGTGCCTATGTAAACAAGGCAAACTGCTGATCTGCCAGGGAGCAAAGGAAAGATCTTGTGTTTCAGCAAAGTTGAAACACGATCTCTCTTTTCCTCCAGTGTATTCACCCCCCCCTTACACACACACACTAGAAAGCACCTTTCAGGCATACACTTAACCCCTTTACCCCTGGTGTTAACCCCTTCCCTGCCAGTGTCATTTATACTCTGATCAATGCATTTTTTTAGCACTGATTGGTGTCACTTGTCCCCAAAAAGAAAATCGCTGATTGCTGCCATTACTAATAAAAAATGCCATAAAAATATCCCATAAATCATAGACGCGATAACTTTTGGGCAAACCAATCATTATACGCTTATTGGGATTTCTTTACCAAAAACATGTAGCAGAATACATATTGGCCTAAATTGATGAAGAAATTTGATTTGTTACATTTTTTTTATTGGGAATGTTTTACAGCAGAAAGTAAAAAATATTGTTTTTTATTCAAAATTGTCGGTCTCTTTTTGTTTATAGCGCAAAAAATAAAACACGCAGAGGTGATCAAATACCCCCCTAAAAAACATCAATATTTAACGCAGTGCTGAATTGCAAAAAATGGCCTGGTCAGGAAGGGGGTAAAACCTTCCGGGGCTGAAGTGGTTAAGCTTTGGCAATAAAACCTGGACATTGATTGGTTTCTATACAGAAGTGAGATTGATTTTGCCGTCGCCAGCATTAGTAAATAAACCCCTGTGGGACCTATCTAGATCTCTCCATCGACATCTGTTCTAGATGTTATTCCCTCCTTGGTGTTGCTCTGGTCCTTATCCTTGTCATTCAATGGGAAGGAGCAGTTTATAAAATAAGAAAGGAGAGGAGTCCTCTCATAGTGTAAAACCGCTTTAAGTTTATTAAACAGTCTGATTAAAAGTCGCTACAAAATTGCTTAATCATTCTAATATCTGTCCAAAGCCTACAAGTCCTATTTGCAACCTCAGAACACCCTATAAGGAGACAGTATGCGACCGGTCTAAACTACGTGGCATGTTTACCAATGCCAGGAGTCTGGCGGACAAGATGGGAGAACTGGAGCTACTTTTGTACGAGGAGGATTTAGATTTTGTAGGAATTTCAGAGACTTGGTTCAACAGCTGTCATGATTGGCTGGCAACCATTCAAGGGTATTCCCTATATCGCAGGTATGGAGAGGGTAAACAAGGGGGAGGAGTGTGCTTGTATATCAAAAGTGATGTACAAGTGAATGTGAGAGATGACTTTACTAAGAAAGCAAAGGAGGAGGTGGAATCCTTATGGGTAGAGCTGCAAAGGGATGAAACTAGGGGGAAAGTAATACTGGGAGTATGCTATAGGCTCCCTAACCAGAGGGAGGAGGCGGACCACCTATCAAAATTTGGATTAGTGGCAAGAATGGGAAGTGTCATCATAATGGGGGATTTTAATTACCCAGACATAGACTGGGTGGAAGGAACTGTGCATTCATCTAAGGCTTGCCAGTTCCAAAATGCCTTGCAGGACAATTTCATGGGTCAGATGATAAACGCACCAACTAGAAACAAAGTGTTACTAAACCTACTGATTACCAACAATACAGAGCTGATCACAGATGTGGAAATACGGGGCAATTTAGGAAACAACGATCACAGGTCAATTAGTTTCAGTATAAATCACACTAATAGGAAACGTAAGGGGAATACAAAGACACTGAATTTCAAAAGAGCCAACTTCCCTAAACTACGAGCCTTGCTAGAAGATAAATTTTGGGATAAAATCTTAGGAACAAAGAACACGGATGAGAAATGGGTATGCTTTAAGAGCATATTAAATAAGGGCATTAGCCAGTGCATCCCAATAGGAAATACATTTAAAAGAGCTTATAAAAGTATACAAGGCTGAGGGATCATCATCAGCATTCCAACATTACAAAGAATGCAACAAGAAATGTAAGGGTGCAATCAGGGCGGCTAAGATAGAACACAAAAGGCACATGGCAGAGGAGAGTAAAAATCCCAAGTACATAAATAGTAAGAGAGGGAGGTCAGATCATATTGGTCCCATGAAGAATGATGAAGGGAATCTGGTTACTAAGAATGGAGAGATGGCAAAGGTATTGAAGTTATTCTTCTCCTCAGTCTTCACCAGGGAATCAGGAGGCTTCAGTAACCAAAGCTGCAGTGTTTATCCTCACGTTAGGGAAGCACACTCATGGCTAACAGAACAAGGAGAGGGGCACCTCTATGTATATATCATAAACACATTTTATTAAAACAGCAATATCCACTCACATAAAAGTTGGAAGAGTTGCATTCAGGTCTGTTGGCTGGGCTGAAGAGATGCGGTGGAACTACAGGTCACAGCGGTTCCTGCAGGGCCTGCTGAATCCAGAGGAGGAAAGATGAACTGGTGCAGCCAGGTGCAGTCTCTTTACAGTTAGCAGTCCAACACAAATCCTGCTGTACTAGGAGCCTGATGGGGTCCTGGATACAAGGATAAGGGTTCCAAGTGGGGGGAGAGGGGGATGTATAGGACGCCAGAGCAGCCGTTCAGCCGTGCTGCTGCTCTCCGCTGGATGGTGAAAGCCTCTGAGCTGGAACACGGCCGGCCGTGTAGAGGATCACAAATGAGGCTTGGGGAGCAAATACAGCGTGGCGCCCGGTGATGACGTCACACGTATGCGACGCGTTTCAGAATAGGCTTGCCATTGGTGGACGAATGGCCGCATTCCTTTCTCAAGCATGGGGAGTGTGGAACACAGTGGGTTTAAGTAGTCT
This sequence comes from Aquarana catesbeiana, assembly GCF_042186555.1. Taxonomy (NCBI): domain Eukaryota; kingdom Metazoa; phylum Chordata; class Amphibia; order Anura; family Ranidae; genus Aquarana; species Aquarana catesbeiana. The sequence continues at coordinate 101,090,696 of NC_133335.1, read as the reverse complement.
GATGGGGAGCGGGGCCAGGAAGTCCGTAATACAAACAAGGAATAAGTAATGAGCAGCATTAAACAGCAGGGGGGACAATAATAAAGGACCTTAAGGCGACATAGTAGAGAGAATACTTTTACAGCAAAGCACCAGTTGGGACAGAAAATTAATTATAAAAAATTAATTATAAAACAGAGTAAGGTGAGTTAATTAAAAACAAGCATTATTAGACATGATGGAGGAATATGTAATAAAATACAATACAATAAAATAAAAGACGGCCACAATAGATTATGCATTAAAAGCGGGAGGTGACTTAAAGGGATAAGGGATCCACATTTCTTATCGGCACTGTCTTCCATAATATATATGATATAATAAAATAATAAATTCATCCTTAGGCTATAATATACAGAAAATATGGAAATAAATTATATATGATGAAAAAGGAATTATATATAAAAACGAATGAATCAACAAATTTAATATTTCAAAGTGGGGTCATATATTATCACAACAATGTATATATATATCTGCACACAAACGTGTGCATACTTACACATATATAAGAGGAACATCAAAGAATAGGCTCCATGGTGTCAACTATATATGTATACGAAAAAAATAAAAATATATATATATATATATATATACACCCATATATATATATGCACACATATTAAATCATATCCAAAAGGGGGGGTGTGGACGAAGGGTGGGAAGGGGAGGTATTTTGAGGGAATAAGAAAAAAAGAATGAGGGGGAGAAGGGGGGTGTTAAGTAGAAACAGGGGGACGGGGAAAAAAGGAGGGGGGGAATGAGGGGGAGGAAACCACTTAGATGTTACCAATACTTACTATATGAGCGAACGAGCCCACCACCCCCATGATTAGAAAAAAGACATAGAACCTGCGGTAAACAATAATGACAAGAGTTATATATATGTGTATGTATAAGGAAGTAAAAAAGCATCGAGAGAGATACAAAGTTGGGTTATTAACATAATGAGTATAACCATATGCGCATATGGACACGCATGCACACATATATAGATACATATGGGCAGTTGCGTACACATGCGCACACATGGGTGCACATGCTCACACATAGGACATATAGATCTCATGGTAACTGTAAAATATTAAAGGGGGGTATTATAGGACAGTGGATATCTCTATCCCTTCATTAAGGCCGCCAGGTGAAAGTACGTCAAGGGAGTATATCCAGAAAGTCTCTCTGGCGCATAGCTTTTTGAAACATTTGGCTTCTGACATGTGTTTAGGGATTTGCTCTATAACCCAAACTGACAGGCCAGTAGTAGATTTGTTGTGATACTCGGCAAAATGCCGAGGGACACTGTTTGTCCTTTCCACCCTCAATGAGTCGTCTATGCTGGCCGAAACGCTGCCTAAGTGGGCAGATAGTTCACCCAACATAGATTAACCCACAGGGGCATGTAAGGCCATATACGACAAAGTTGGATGAGCAATTATAGAATTGGTCTAATGTGTAGTTTCTACCTTTAGATTGGAAAGATTTTTTGTCATGTTCGACAAACATACAAGTCTTGCAGCGGGCTTTCTTGCACTGATACATACCGACTAATGGTATAAGGGTGGTGGGATTGGGAGTGGGCATATCCATAGATGGTTTGCTCGGGGCAATCTTATTTTTGAGACTAGGAGCTTTCCGATAAGTGATTCTGGGTATGGGCGGGAGGGAGGTTTTAAGAAGTGGATCCTGTAGTAGAATGGTCCAGTGCTTCTTTAGTATATTTTCCATTTTTTTATACTGGAAATTGAAGGTGGTGATAAACCTAGTTGATTGATCCGTTATCTCTTTTTCTTTTTTGGCTGGTTTGCCTTTAGCGTAATAGTTATATGCTTGGTCCACTAGATCTTCGGGATAATCCTTATCAGCAAACTTCTTTTTAAGTTGTATACTCATAGTGTCGTAGTCACTATCTAAGGTGCAATTCTGTCGTAAGCGGCAGAACTGGCCTTTCGGTATATTTTGTGTCCATTTTGGATGGTGGCAACTCCTATAATGCAAATAGGAGTTGCCAGCAGTGGGTTTGGTGTGATTTTTAGCGATAATCATATCGCCCAAATGGCCCAAGTCTAGATCTAGAAAGGCCAGATTGGAGTGATCGGAAACGTGGGTGAAGGACAGGCTATATGGGTTAGAATTGCAATGTTCGACAAAGAGGGGAACTAGGTCGACGGGGCCATCCCAAATGATGATTATGTCGTCAATGTAGCAACCAAAGAACACAATGTTGGCGCAGTAGGGGTTGTTATATATAACGAAATTCTTTTCCCAATATCCCTTGGCCAAATTGGCGTAGGAGGGAGCGAAGTTGGCTCCCATCGCAGTTCCCTTGATTTGTAGGTAAAAATCGCCATTAAAATTAAAATAATTATGGGTGAGGCAAAACTTAGTTGCCTCCAAGGTGAATGCAGCTTGTCTAGGGTTAATCAAGGGGTCCTGTGCGAGAAAAAATTCCAACGCAAGTAGGCCAAATGAGTGTGGAATTGAGGTGTAAAGTGACGTGACATCTAGAGATGACATCTAGTCCGCCTTATTTTGCAGGACAATACCTCCCCCTTTATCTGCTGATTTGATGATAATGTCAGATGAATGTGTTAGGGCGTCTAAGACACGAATTTCAGAAGCAGATAGGTTGTGTACGTGAGGTGGTATCATGGTAGATGTCTGGCAAAGTTTCAAGAAGTCAGCATATACTACCCTATAAAAACTTTCCAGGTAGGGACCTTTCGACTGGGCGGGATAAAAGATAGACTTGGGTTTCAATGATTAGTATATAATGGGTGGTGACGTAGCAAGGTGTTGAGTAAAGAGACTAAGGGTGTCTCCTTCATTAGTTAAAGTATCTAGTATGTCTATGATGTCACCATCATATTCAAACATATCTGTGGGAGGAGTGGTAGAGGAAGGGTCTGGGCAGACTTCAGTGGGTTTGTTTTGTTTGGCATAGAAAAACCTTTTGAGGGTCAGGTTACGAATGTATCTGTTTAGATCCTTAAATAAAAGGAAAGGATTGGGCTTGTTGATGGGGGCGAAATTAAGGCCTCTGCTGAGTAGGCTGATATCTGCAGGGGAAAGTTCAAGGGATGATAAATTGAAGATTTTTACAGTTTGCGGAGCTTTGGTGTTTTGGTTTCGGAGCTTTTTTCGTCCTCCTCTACAGCCTCTCTGGTGAGTTTTCGTTTTCTCCGGTTGGCTTGAGGAGGACTGAGGACTACAAAAGTGTTGGTGTCGATGATGGCAGAAGGACCTGATGTATGGGATGTAGGAGCATCAGTGGAAGGTGTATGTGGGAGAGGGATAATGGAGTCAGAGATGGCAGTGGAATGGGTGCTGGGCAAACGGGTGAAATTGGGATTCTCTATTATGGTGGCAAAGGTGTTAGTGACGGACTGCACATCCATAGTTGGATCATGTGATTTCATGACCAAAGTAGATGTTGACATCATTTTGGAGGCAGGATTGGGCACGAAGGTAGTGTTCTTTATGATGTCATCATGACCCCTTCCTGCATAGGAGGGTCTATTGTAAAAATTATTGAGATCGCAAAGCAATTTTTTGGATTTGGTGGTAGGAATTCTGTTGGTCAGGTGACTGGGATGGGTCGTAAGGAAGGAACCAGGTAAAGAATTCCTATAAGAAATGGTGATGCTCATGAGGGGTGGGGGCGGATGATGCTGGGGCGGGGGTAAGGTGGGTAGTAGTGGGCGGGGGCAGGGGGGACAGGTGGGTCTAAGAGAGGAGGGGGACGAGGGGGGATGGGAGGAAGAGGGAACTGAAGAAGGGTGGTAGGAAGTGGACGCAGGGGGAAGATAGGGAAGGGGTGGTCTGGTGTCAGATAAGGAGAAAGACGATTTTAATTTCCAGTTAAAAACTCTGTTTGTGTTAAAGTCGTCTAGATCTCTTTTAAATTTTCCTAATTTGATTTGAATCATAAAGTCCTCATTGGACTCGGTATTCTTTTTGAGGACATCAAGCCAGGAGAGTGGAACTGTGACCTTTCGATCTGTAATCTCTGTAGCTATGGTATTAGCTTCGAGTCTCAGTTTCTCAAAGAGATGTGATCTGTGCATAACAAATCTACTACTGGCCTGTCAGTTTGGGTTATAGAGCAAATCCCTAAACACATGTCAGAAGCCGAACGTTTCAAAAAGCTATGCGCCAGAGAGACTTTCTGGATATACTCCCTTGACGTACTTTCACCTGGCGGCCTTAATGAAGGGATAGAGATATCCACTGTCCTATAATACCCCCCTTTTAATATTTTACAGTTACCATGAGATCTATATGTCCTATGTGTGAGCATGTGCACCCATGTGTGCGCATGTGTACTCAACTGCCCATATGTATCTATATATGTGTGCATGCGTGTCCATATGCGCATATGGTTATACTCATTATGTTAATAACCCAACTTTGTATCTCTCTCAATGCTTTTTTACTTCCTTATACATACACATATATATAACTCTTGTCATTATTGTTTACCGCAGGTTCTATGTCTTTTTTCTAATCATGGGGGTGGTGGGCTCGTTTGCTCATATAGTAAGTATTGGTAACATCTAAGTGGTTTCCTCCCCCTCATTTCCCCCCCTCCTTTTTTTCCCCGTCCCCTTGTTTCTACTTAACCCCCCCCCTTTTCTCCCCCCTCCCCCTTTCTCCCCCTCATTCTTTTTTTCTTATTCCCTCAAAATACCTCCCCTTCCCCCCCTTCGTCCACACCCCCCCTTTTGGATATGACTTAATATGTGTGCATAAATATATGGGTATATATATATATTTTTCGTATACATATATAGTTGACACCATGGAGCCTATTCTTTGATGTTCCTCTTATATATATGTATGTATGCACACGTTTGTGTGCAGATATATATATATATACACATTGTTGTGATAATATATGACCCCACTTTGAAATAATAAATTTATTGATTCATTCGTTTTTATATAGAATTCCTTTTTCATCATATATAATTTATTTCCATATTTTCTGTATATTATAGCCTAAGGATGAATGTATTATTTTATTATATCATATATATTATGGAAGACAGTGCTGATAAGAAATGTAGATCCCTTATCCCTTTAAGTCACCTCCCGCTTTTAATGCATAATCTATTGTGGCCGTCTTTTATTTTATTTTATTGTATTGTATTTTATTACATATCCCTCCATCATGTCTAATAATGCTTGTTTTTAATTGACTCATCTTACTCTGTTTTATAATTAATTTTTTATAATTAATTTTCTGTCCCAACTGGTGCTTTGTTGTAAAAGTATTCTCCCTACTATGTCGCCTTAAGGTCCTTTATTATTGTCCCCCCTGCTGTTTAATGCTGCTCATTACTTATTCCTTGTTTGTATTACGGACTTCCTGGCCCCGCCCCCCATCAGACTACTTAAGCCCACTGTGTTCCACACTCCCCATGCTTGAGAAAGGAATGCGGCCATTCGTCCACCAATGGCAAGCCTATTCTGAAACGCGTCGCATACGTGTGACGTCATCACCGGGCGCCACGCTGTATTTGCTCCCCAAGCCTCGTTTGTGATCCTCTACACGGCCGGCCGTGTTCCAGCTCAGAGGCTTTCACCATCCAGCGAGAGCAGCAGCACGGCTGAACGGCTGCTCTGGCGTCCTATACATCCCCCTCTCCCTCCACTTGGAACTCTTATCCTTGTATCCAGGACCCCATCAGGCTCCTAGTACAGCAGGATTTGTGTTGGACTGCTAACTGTAAAGAGACTGCACCTGGCTGCACCAGTTCATCTTTCCTCCTCTGGATTCAGCATGCCCTGCAGGAACCGCTGTTACCTGTAGTTCCACCGCATCTCTTCAGCCCAGCCAACAGACCTGAATGCAACTCTTCCAACATTTATGTGAGTGGATATTGCTGTTTTAATAAAATGTGTTTATGATATACACTCAGAAGCGCCCCTATCCTTGTTGTTGTTTTAGCTTGCTGGACCCCGCTTTTGGCTTCTTTGGTGGCTGCCCTGACTGACCTCTGTTATATACTCCCAGTATACATGCATGAACTTACACATGCATTTTTCCAGCCAATTTTAGCTCCTGGACTAATCGTTTTTATATCCAAGGTAACTGTGCTTTGCGCCTTCTTACTTGTCTCATGGCTAACAGAGGACAATTAGAAATAGACTTGAAAAACTTAACATTAATAAGTCACCAGGACCAGATGGCTTGCACCCGAGGATCCTTAAGGAACTAAGTCAAGTAATTGCCAGACCATTGTTCCTAATTTTTATGAACAGTCTACTGACCAGAATGGTACCAGCTAATTGGAGAAAAGCCCCAATGTAGCACCAATATCTTAAAAAGGGCCAAGATACATCCCTGGAAATTACAGACCAGTTGGCCTAACATCAATAGTATGCAAGCTCTTGGAGGGGATGATAAGGGACTATATACAAGATTTTAGTAATGACATTGGCATTGTTAGACGTAATCAGTATGGATTCATAAAGAATCGTTCTTGCCAAACCAATCTATTAACCTTCTATGAGGTGAGCTGCCATCTAGATAAAGGAAGGCCCATAGACATGGTGTATCTGGATTTTGCAAAAGCATTTGATACAGTTCCCCATAAACGTTTACTGTACAAAGTAAGGTCAGTTGACATGGACCATAGGGTGAGTACATGGATTGAACACTGGCTACAGGGGCGAGTTCAGAGGGTGGTGATAAATGGACAGTACTCGGAATGGGCAGGGGTGGAAAGTGGGGTCCCCCAGGGTCTTGTCCTGGGACCAATCTTATTTAATTTATTCATAAATGACCTGGAGGATGGAATAAACAGTTCAATCGTTGTATTTGCGAACAATACTAAGCTAAGCAGGGCAATAACTTCTCCACAGGATGTGGAAACCTTGCAAGAAGATCTGAACAAATAAGTGGGGGTGGGCAACTACATGGCATGGGCATGGGCACCAGTCCTCCAGAAGGATGTGCTGGAACTGGAGAGAGTCCAGAGAAGGCAACAAAACTAATAAGGAGTCTGGAGGACATTAGTTACGAAGAAAGGTTACGAGCACTGAAGTTGTTCTCTCTGGAGAAGAGACGCGTGAGAGGGGAAATCATTTAAATGTACAAATACCATACTGGTGACCCCACAATAGGGATAAAACTTTTCTGCGTAAGGGAATTTAGAAAGATAGGCGGCCATTCACTAGAATTAGAAGAAAAATGGCTTAACCTTAAACTATGTAGAGGGTTCTTTACTGTAAGAGTGATAAGGATGTGGAATTCCCTTCCACAGGCAGTGGTTTCAGCGGGGAGCATTGATCATTTAAAAAAAATAATAGATAAGCACCTGAATGACCACAACATACAGGGTTATACAATGTAGTACTGACATAAAATCACACAGGTTGGACTGGATGGATTTGCGTCTTTTTTTCAACCTCGTCTACTATGTAACTATGTACAAAGCCAGATGGAAGGCACCTGGTTGCCGGCGTGCGTTCCACCTAGGACCAGAAATTAGGCACCGGAAGTTCCACTAGGCACGTTTTGTCATCAATACAAGACGTCCTCAGCAGGAAGTCTCAGTGTGCACCTCTGACTTACATAAAAACTTTAACCAAGTGCCACCGCTTAACCAACATGCGTCCAACCGAGATTTATGCTATTTGGAACATGGACATAAATTGTCTGGTAACATTTCATGTGAGCAGCACTCTACACATCAACTACCGCTACCTGTGTATGCCAAAGTGAAGACAGGCTCCCAATGTTGCCTGGCTTTTTGTAAATGTACTGGAATTCTGCTTTTGTTGAGCCCCGCCTTTCCTTTCGTCACATCCTTTACCATGTCACCTATCTGGAGAATATTTCCCTCTTTTAGAAGGACCATCAGTTCATTTGACTTAGTTGGGTGGATTGGAAGCAGAGAGTTTTCAAATTGCAAAGTGATTGTTGTGTTCACATTAGTAAGTTAAAGTGGAAGTCCATGCTAAAACTAAAATCCCTGCCTCTATAGCCACCAACATTCTAACACTAACCTCTAGCCCTGAAAAGAAAAAAAAATCAGTACACATACTTTTTTTGGAAGCCATTCAGACCCGATCTCCAGCGGCAGAAGCTTTGATCCAATGCTGAGCTGTCAGTCGCGGCTTTGCTGTGTAGGCGGGTGCAGAGGACATGTCCATCAATGGAAGCCCCATAGTAACTCTATGGGTGATGTCACTTCCCATACATTTCACAGACGTTGTTGGCCGTGTCCTCTGCAGAGCTTCCGCCGCTGGGGATCGGGTCAGATTGCCTGCAGAAAAGGTATGTATACTGTTTTTTTTTCTTTTCAGGGCAATAGAGGTTAGTGTTAGAATGTTGGTGGCTATAGATGCAGGGATTTTAGTTTTAGCCTGGACTTCCACTTTAATTGTATGCAAGCAAAAAAACCTTTTTTTAATTACCTTGCATATAATTGGGTATTAAAAGTAGGCACAGTATTTTCTGTTGTATCATGAAAAATACTGTCAATTTTGACTTTGTGGACATTTAATGTGTCTGAAATCTGTTCTTTTTCTGGATGTGGTGAAACCCTCATTTAAAAAAAGAATGTTCAAATAAAAAAGTGGGCACAGCTTCACCTTCTTCACCAAGCTATGTCATCAGTTACTTAGCAATATGACCTTTTAATAAATCGACCCTCCTGTGTGAAGACACAAAGTAAACAGAAAGCAGACATTTATATTCTTGCTAATGTTCACTATTTAACAATTCTATGTTAAATTCTACATAGTCCTGCATAGAAACAAAAAAGCGGAGGCACCGGCCTTGTGCATTAACCATTACACCTTTTATTGATGAAAAAAAGTCTTATACTTGCAAAGCATATCCAAGCTCAATGCAGTTATCCAACAGGACAACCAGAACCAGTAACACTCCTCCAGATGGACTTAAGTGATGCTCCTGGATACTGCAGACACGTACTTGTTTCGAAGATAGCCCCTCTTCATCAGAGCAAAAGATCTGCTAAACTGTATGTTCCTATATGCTAGCCAGAACCCATGGTCAAGGTCCTTGGCTCCGCCTCCACTGCAGGACACTGACCATGGCTTCTGGCTAGTATATAAGAACACAGAGTCTAGCAGACCTTTTGCTCTGATGAAGATGTGGTACCCTCAAAACGTGTAAGTATCTGCAGAATCCAAGGGCATCACTTTGGTCCATCTGGAGGGGTAATATCAGTTCTGGTTGTTCTGTTGGAAATTTGCGTTGCTTTGGGAGTATACGACTTTTTTCCATAATTAAAATATGTCATGGTTAAAGAGGAAGTAAACTTATATCTTTGAATTTTACCTACAGGTAAGCAAGGCCGCTAATAGAAATCATGGGGCCCTGTAAAGCCCACCTGACGGGGCGCCCTTCAGCTCCGCCCCTGATCCCTCCTTTAGCCCCACCCCTGTCCTATCCCCAGACCCTGCCTTGAAACTGTCTCTGCAGCACATTATGGCATTGGCGGCACTGTCTGCAGCACATTACAGCAATGGCAGCATGGGTGGCACTGTCTGCATCACATTACGGCATTGGCGGCAGTCTGTAGGCACGCATGTTGCTACCTGCAGACAGTGCCACCCATGCCGCCAATGCCATAATGTATTGATGCTGTTGCAGTAGATCTTGAATCCCCCCCAAACAAGTACCCACCTGTTAGCCGGGCCCCAGGTGTCACTTCCTCCCTGATCCTGCAGTACTGCTGCCTGGACTCACTGAAGTGTCAGCGTGTGTCACAAACAAACAGTCAGATGTCAGCTGCTTCTTTGTTTTCTTCAGTCAAAGCCACCGCTCATCTCACTGCTTCTTCTCTCAGCTGAGTGAAGAACAGAGCAGAGCGTCAAGAGCTGAGGGAGAGAAATCACTCCGCGGCGCCAGTGAAGGACACGCTGGCCGGGACTTGAGCCAGCATGAGGAGTGGGCGCGGAAGAGAAGAGACATTCTTCCGTGCCCGAAATACAAGAAATAGTCCCCTGCAGCCACCTACATGAACACTGCAGGTATCGAGCTATCAAAAAAAACCAAAAACGTAAAAAGTAATGGGGGGGGGGGGGGGGCGGGTATCGACGATGTTCAGTCAGGGCTGTGGAAGTTTGTTTTGTTTTTTTTTTGTTTTTTGTTTTTTGTTTTTTTTTTACATTAGTTAGTTCTCTGTGCAGGTTGCCCGGGCCCCCTGCTGGCCGGGCCTGGTACAACAGGGCCAGTTGTACTGGCCTATCAGCAGCCCTGCAGGTAAGCCTAAAATAAGGCTTATAGGCAGTGTAAATCTCTTAAACTTGCACCGTTTAGGAGATATTTACTGTACATGCAGCCAGTGACATCACTGGCGCATGCGCTCTGAAGGAACGGCCACCCGTGTTGTTCCTTCAGAGCCCTGTGCCGCGAACCCGGAAGCAAAACGGGTAAAGATGGAAGCGGTCTCCAGCGATTACATCACATCGCTGGAAGGCTTCATTTTTAGGTAAGTTTCATGTCATGTGCAAGTATGCGATGCATACTAGACACTTTATGCTTTTGCCTTGCGAGTAAGAAAATAAAAACGTCCAGCGGTTTACATGTTTCTACATATAGTTTGTATGGATTCCCCAGCCAGAGGTGGGCAGCAAGGCCAAGTGGATGCTAAAAGACCTTGGCCAGGGTTGTGTGCTGGAGATGCTTGGAACTTAGAGAAACTTTCTCCATAAGGAATGGTGCCATACTTTAGCACAGAAATGATACTGTTACATATACATTTTGTGTTTTTATACATATGTATGCATTCAAATTAGAAGTCACCTTGTTGTTTTCCCTTGAGATAAATCTCAACTTTCTGTCCCTATGACCTGTGTCATAATAACAGTAAACATTCTCAATAGGGATACAGCAGTAAATATGCAACAAAGGTTGTAAGCTTTCCTTGCTTAATCCAAAAAAGTTGTCTGGAGTTCCCCTTTAACCAGTTAAAAATACGAGGTACTTTTTTCAGTGTCTGTGTGAGGGAGATCTGCCAGTACAGTAATCTCCTCTCTTGTCTGCTCTTACTGCAGTACTTACTAATACAAATGACATTGAGGTTATTGTAGAAGCAGGAGATACAACTCTAGCTTCAGCTTTGGGCTAGGAAGGTAAGTGTAACTGCATGTAAGGTACCCTAATAACCTGTCATCCAAATTGCAATGGTTAGTATTGAGTTACATACAAAATGAGAAGCATAAGTTATACCATAAAGCATATTCCTTCAGTGCTAAACAAAATATGATGGCATTTCTCTGGACACAAAGCTGATATCGCCATTATGTATTCTCCAATTAAAAGCCATGGCCTTACAAGTCTCACTATAGCACAAAGCTATAGACCACAGCAAAGATCTTGTGATGATCAGGAGTCATTATATATGGTTCAATATGTTTGCTTTACAAGCTTTCCAATGTATATTTTCTGTATGATACATATACTGTATTGGCAAACCTTTTCAATTTCTTTCCACTAAAGGGTCCATTTACAAACTAAGGTTTGGATCATTTTAAAATGCACTTACCCTGAGTTGAACGAAATCCCTTTCTCCATCAGTTCTATAATGCGGCGTACACACGACTCGACTTTCCGGCAGAAAAGGTCTGACGGAACGAATCCGTCTGACATTCTGATCATGTGTGGGCTTCATCGGACCTTTTCTGTCGAAAAAAATCTGACGGACCTTAGAAATAGAACATGTTTCAAATCTTTCCGACGGACTCGATTCCTATCGAAAAAAAGTTCGTCTGTAAGCTAGTTCGACGGACCGAAAACGACGCAAGGGCAGCTATTGGCTACTGGCTATTGAACTTCCTTTTCTAGTCCGGTCGTATGTCATCACGTTCGAAACGATTGGACTTTGGTGGGATTGTGTGTAGGCAAATCTGTTTTGTCGGAACTCCGTCAAAGTCCTTCAGAGTTCAGTCTGACGAGAAATCCGCTCATATGTACGCGGCATAAGAGCGCTATACTTACCAGACCCCAGTGATCAAGATCTTCGCACAGCCTCTTCCACAAAACCCTTTCAGTTGGGCTCTGAGCATGCACAATAGGACTGCATTCTATTGGCTATCCTGTATGCCATTTTTTTCTAGACACCCCATGACCAACTGATCTCATGGCAGATTTCTGCCATGAGAGGTGTTCTGGAATAGAAGCAGGATGAAGACAGCAGGGAGAATGCCCAGGAAGTCATTCAGGAGGGATCCATGCCAGGGTCGGTGAGTGAGAAATACAGTGAGAAGCTCTGGGAGAGACACGCCAGGATCGGATGTGGAGCCAGAGGGAGAGACTGTGGTGGTGTTGAAGTCAAGTCGCTGCAGCCAGGGGGTTGGCAGGTTTTGCACCAGACTTGCTGGGAGCAGTAGTCCACCAAGTATCAGCACAATTATCTTCTTCATCTACAGTAAAATGGTTGCTACTACAGAGGGGACTGCAGATCCCCGCCTGCAAATGGCTACTAGGAAAATGTTAGGACTTCAGAGTGAGGCCTAGCCATGTGCTAACAGGGACCGTGAATCTAGAATTGCACAGTAGAGGAAAGCAAAGTGATCTCAAGTAGTGTGCTGGAGGAGATGTGAAGTACAGAGACTGTCAATTTGGATTCAACTACCTTTATTTCATTAAGAAAGATTTATCCTTTGGGCATCCCATGTCCCTTTTCCCCATCCAAGTTTAATCCCCTAATAAAAACAACAAAAACAAGCAAGAGACTGTTCATTGACTGGAGAGAGTGTGCCTAAAATGGATGTCTGACCAAGCAGGGTGATGTGTGGATGCTGAAACACGCAGAGACCCCACGGGGGCACCGCTACATTTTGGAGGCCCTACCAAAATCCGCCATCGTGGTTAACCTGCTGGCCATCGCCCCTAGCAACGAGGAAGAGATGGGACTTTGTCCTGTTGCATAGAGGATTCAACTAAGGGAAAAGACTGTGTGTTTGCCTGCAATTTTTAGCTTTTACAAGTGCCGTTGTCAATAGCAACCATCCAGGATTGTAATTATTATTGTTCCTGCTACCCACTCACCCCAATCAGTGCTGGGGCTGACACTTGTATCTATCCTGCAATTCAGTAACTGTAAAATATGTGCCGTCACCCGTAGCAACCACGGCTGGCGATAATGCCCATGGATTACAAATATGTCCATCGCATCCTAACGCATAGGATTTCCCTGGCAACCAAGAACCAAGAAAAAGGGTTTAAATTATTAACGAGGTGGTACAGATGCCCAGTAGATATTAAAAAGTTTAACCCCTCTTTGACAGACGTGTGTTGGAGATGCCTGTCCTCTAGCGGGACAATGCTTCACATCTGGTGGGCTTGCCCTCCAATCTGGAAACTATGGCAAAAGGTCTTTGATCTTTACAGCAGGCTGATGGCGACATCAATCAAACCCACACCAGAGATAGCCCTATTATCTATACTCCCAGGCCCCCTCAAGTCGATTAAAAAAGATGTACTGCGCCACTTTCTGGCAGCAGTTAGGACAGTGATCCCCCGACATTGGAAAACGACAGATGTGCCTTCCTTGGGAGAATGGGTGGTTGAAGTGGACCAGATAAGAGATCTGGAGCGCCTGTTGGCGGAGGAAGTGGGAAAGGAGGAGCAGTTTACCGCCACCTGGACCTCATGGTCCATGTTTCGCTATTCTGATGAGTTTTCCCTTTGGGTCAGAGATACCCCACCCTTACCCGCCGATTAGCCCAGCTGGAGTGCCTGGTGCCTCAGGTACCATCCCACACTTCTACTCACGTTCTTATTTCTGACTTTTTCTGTCTCCTCTTTGTTAAGTACTGAACCGACCACTCACATATATAGTTAAAGATCATATCTTTGGACTAGCTAAATGACTTGATTATCTATAATAGGTGAATAAAAGACTTCTACAGCAGTCTAATTCGTTGAGAGGGAACCCTCAGATAACACCAACCCGCGAAACTACAAGGTTCATTATATGTTGGCCCCCACCCGTATATTATTCCTCTTTTAGAATAAAGATTTCAATATACAATATGATATACCAGTAGTTCACCGAAAGCGGTATGTTAAAATGATCACTCCTGTTTATACATGGGTAAAGTACACCTCACTATTCTATGTATACTATATGTGTTGCCAAACTGTAAAGAATGGTATTTTTCTGTTATATTCTTTGTGTTCTTACTTTTGAAAATAAACTAAGATTGAAAACAAATATGTCCATCGCTCTGTTTAGCATGGACATTTCTCACTGGATTACAGGAAACTTGAACTTTACTCCAAACTCCTGCTTGAAAACAGTAAAGTGTGTGTGAGAATGTCTACTGTTACCCCAGGTGATAAGAAGCAGCCTGGGTGTGCCTGCGGGCGGGACTATTTTAAGTCAGTCTTTTACAGGGAGGCATGGGTTATTTACCTTATTGTTGCCATAGGCAATCAGTCTCTAGTTACTGTGGCGCAGTCTGCGCCAAGCAACATGTCTGGGCAAAACTTGCTAGCATCAACATGCCTGTAAACTCCATTTTGTTCCACCAAGGGTTGACACAGCGCGTGCAGAATGGAGCCTGCTTATCAGTTCCTCAGGCGCCAAGAAGACGTGGAGTTGGAGGGCAGAGCCACACCCTGGAGGAAACTTGCAGGTTCCAGCTAGCTGCAGACACCACGAGGCAGCTGAAGATGGCAGAGGGTAATCAGCTGATGCCAACATTGCAGTGGTTACCTGATGCGCAGGAGCGGGCGCTGGTGGATACTGGCGTCCGTCCAGCAGGAGCTGTGGTACTATAATGTTAACCTGCTTTCAGGACTTTGTACATTGCAGCCGCAGGAGATTCAGAAGGCCAGAGAGGGCCAAAGATCACCAACCAGAGGAGGAGAGGTGTTGCGGCCTGGCGACCCCTCCGTGAAGATAAAGGACATATGTGGCAAAGAGGATGCTGTCGCGACCTGTGACCTGGCCAGGCGCCTGGTGACTGCACGTACTAGTGTGCAGGAGCCGCATGACATCCCTCTCAGCTCTAAGTCCCTTGCTGTGCCTCTCCGGAAAGAGCCCATGCTAGAGGGAGGTGTGCCTCCAGGTGAGCTAGATGAGGTAAGCGAGGCCCGGGTCATAGATTGGGGTTCTCCCAGAATACTGGAAAAGTTTGAAGTTTGAATGGTCATCCCCTGAGGAGAGTTCTGAAGAGGAGGAGTGGGAGAAGATATTCAGCCCACAGTTTGAACCCCTGTCCCTTGCAGCAAACTTTTTGTAAGCCAATCTTCCACTACGCAGACCAGAGCGCCCACCTACAGGCAGTGGGTGGTGAGATCCCGGGATGCATGTGTCTTGTCAGGGAAGGTGAAGCCTAAAAAATTACCCAGGTTCTCTCGCTTCTGGAGGGAGATACAGAGAAAAGGTTGCTCTGGAGCAGGGGTCTGGACTACCCATATGTCCCCTCCCAGATAATGGATCGTGGAGAACTCCCGGGGAGAGTGGGAGGATGACTGGGATTTTCTGCACGTCCCAAAGCCTTTGCGGGTGCCAGAGAGCGATGCCTGGGCCCGGTTTATGGATATTCGGGAGGAATGGAAGCTGGGACGTGCCATTTACAGGGACCGAGTCCGTGTTGTAAAGGCGGGTCGGCCTACCAGGAGCCATTCGGTCAGAGAGGAAGGGGATAGCAGGAGGAGATTGCCGGATCCCCGCTTCTATGTGTGAGGAAGACTGTTGTGCTGTATAGCCACCATAGAAGCAGCAACAAGCAGGGTGATATGTGGATGCCGAAACACGCAGTGACCCCACGGGGGCACCACTACATAAACATGCATATTTATGGGATGATCTTACTGCAATAGCATTGTTCCTGTGCATTGGACCAGCAGCAGATGACAAGCTTTAGACCAACAAACCCAAATGCCATATTTCTTCTGGACTTCTGAATTGCCAGGGCCTGGAGCAATATTCTCCCCACTCAGCTATCAGATGGCATAGATGCAATGTAGCTATGCATTAGGACGGGATGGGGACCTAGGCAAGGTCTGCACTAGCATAGCCCTTCCCATCAGACACTAATTGTCTATAAGAAGCGTGTGATTGGCCCCAAATTTATTCTGCAGCAGGAGAATGAACCCAAACATACAGCTAATGTCATTAAGAACTATCTGCAGTGTAAAGAAGAACAGAGTCCTGGAGGTGATGGTTTGTCCCCCACGGAGCCCTGATCTCAACATCATCAAGTCTGTCTGGGATTACATGAAGAGCCAGAAGGATTTGAGGCAGCCTGCATGAACAGAAGATCTGTGCTTAGTTCTCCAAGACGTTTGGAACAACCTACCTGTCGAGTTTCTGCAAAAACTGTGTGCAAGATCTTATGTTGTTTTGAAGGCAAAGGGCAGTTATTGATTTTATTTACATTTCTCTTATGTTCATTCACTTTACAATGATTAATTGATAAAAAATAAACTATTAACACTTCTATTTCTGACAGCATTCTTTATTTACAGCATTTTTTTCACACCTACCTAAAACTTTTGCACAGTAGGGTATATCAAGTCCATATATAAATCCATTGAATGTAAACAATGAGTAGTGTAAGTCTGACACATAAAGTAAACTATATCTTGTAAAGTATTCAAATCTTGTGAAAAGCCCAATAACACAGAAAGCTAATGTGCATTTCTCAGTGTTCACCCATGCTCAAAATCTCCTTACCAGATGTTATACAGTAGATCTCAAGAAAAACAGATCAATTGCATCTGGCTGTCATACAGCTATGATATCCACAGACTCCATGGTACATTAGCACTTCACAAAAATCAGAAAGAACAAAAAGAAAACACAAAGGCAAACCCCATAATGTAGTAGTTTAACCACTTCCATATAGGGCATTTTCACCCCCTTCCTGCCCAAGCCAATTTTCAGCTTTCAGCGCTGTCACGCAAATGAAATTTTTATCATTTTTTCCCCACTAATAGAGCTTTCTTTTGGTTGTATTTGATCACCCCTGCGTTTTTTATTTCTTGTGCTATAAACAAAACAAGAGTGACAAGTTTGAAAAAAACACAATATTTTTTACTTTTTGCTATAATAAGTATCCAATTTTTTTTTTTTTTTTTAAACAAATTTTTTCCTCAGTTTAGGCCGATACGTATTCTTCTACATATTTTTGGTAAAAAATATCGCAATAAGCATATATTTATTGGTTTGCGCAAAAGTTATAGCGTCTACAAAATAAGGGGATAGATTTATAGCATTTTTATTGTTATTTTTTTTTTACTAGTAATGGCGGCGATCTGCGATTTTTATTGTGACTGCGATATTGCGGCGGACACATCGGACAATTTTGACACATTTTTGGGACCATTCACATTTATACAGTGATCCGTGCTAAAAAAATGCATTGATTACTGTATAAATGTGACTGGCAATGAAGGGGGTAACCAGGAGGGGGCGCTGTAGGGGTTAATGTGTTGCTAGGGAGTGATTCTAACTGTGGGGGGAGGGGATTCACAAGGGGAGGAGACCGATCGGTGTTCCTCTGTACAAGGAACACACCATCGGTCTCCTCCCATCTGACAGGACGTGGATCTGTGTGTTTACACACACAGATCCACGGTCCTGCTGGGTTACCGGGCAATCAGGACCCGAGCGATGCGGCGGCCGCGCACCCCCCTGGACTACCTGGAAGGCTGCGCCGTCATATGACGGCAGCCCAGAACAGCAGCTGCACTGTCCCGCCGTCATATGACGGTGGGCGGGCAGCAAGTGGTTAACAACGGGAGCACATTTAAAAAAACACATTCTGGAGATGAAAGAAAAAAATGACCATGAACAGCTCCGCCGGCGGGTGAGATGACGTCATGTAGCAAGCCCCGCTCAACGTGTTTCTTCTCTACACAGGCATCGTCAGGGGAGAGAGGTCGGTTTTTAAAGTACTATACTATGGACTTTGTCTTTTGTGTTTTCCTTATGTTCTCTGTGGTTTTTTGTGGAGTACTAGATTATCATGGAGTCTGTGGATATCATAGCTGTATGACAGCCAGACACAATTGATCTTAGCTGTATGAGATCTAGAACATCTAGTAAGGAGCTTTTGAGTACAGGTGAACACTGAGAAGTGCACTTCAGCCTGCTGTGTTATTGCGGGCACATTAGGCTTTTCACAAGATTTGGATGCTCTGCAAGATATAATTAATTTTATGAGTGGGACTTACACTAGTCATTGTTTATATTATGTTTATTGGATTTATTTACAGACTTGATATACATACAGTATGACACAAATTATTTATTCACTTAATGATTTATATTTATTTGAGTTGATACTTATACTTTAAAAGGATAGCTCACCTATTGTTTTCGTTTCTATAAGTATATCCTCCCTTATGAAATGACAGGTAGGTACAGAGTTTTCTTTTCCAATATTTTTATTCAGAAAAATTTTTCAACAAATACAAAATCGACATTTATCTTTTTTTATATGAAGTATTGGAACAAGTGACAAGTCGTTTATAAGAAGGTTACAACACAAATTATTTTGTATACCTGTGAAGTTTTACGTATCTTTGTCCTTATTTTAGGTTTATATAGTAAGTTGAGTATACCTCAACTGAGTAAAATAACAAATTTAAACAAAGATAGAACATAGAAAGGAGGAACCTCCTCTGGTTGGCACACAAATGTACTTCACGTGTAATGTGGGGAACCGTGGGGGGATGTCCTGCTCCCTCCGTCCCCTCCGCTTGGTGTAACCATTTAATTTGGCCCCGAAGTGGGCCCTGGGGCCTCAATTGGCCCATGGGCCCCCTGAGGCCTTTTCCAGCTGAAAGAAGAGAAAGGGAAAGAGAATGATAGAAGGAAAAGTAGAGGATAGGAAAGGGGGGTGCACTCTGGCCCTGGAGAAAAATATTCCTGAGCCACTCCTATCTCATTATGTAGTTGAAAGATAGTTGATCCAAGGATCCCATATTTTTTCAAACAAAGCCATTTTATCGTTTAAAACTGCAGAGAGGCGTTCATTCACCATTATCCATGACAATTTGGATTTTAGCAAGTGAAAGGGGATCGTTGGGGATTTCCAAGACTTAGTTATCGCTATTGCTATGAGCTATGAGTCTCTTCATGTGTTTCGATGTCCCCTCCACTGGGCGTCCCAACAGTGCCTGTAGGGGCGACTTAATGAGGTTCACTTGAGTTAGTGAGTATATGAAATTGTATGTACGAATCCAAAACCTTCGCACTTTTGGGCAAGTCCACCTTGTATGAAACATGGTGCCATCTATAGTACATCCCCTAAAACACTGCGGGGAGGCCCCCGGAACAAAGGTTGCCACTCTCGCTGGGACCATATACCACCTCATCAAAACTTTATAATTTGCCTCTATCAACGATGTATTGATATATGATTTGGACGCACATAGTGACATTTTGCTCCATTCCTCAGCTTCTAGATTGATTTCTATATCTTGCTCCCATTTTTGCATGTAAAACAGTTTTTGAAAAGTCGAGGTTAAAATGCTATATATATCTGCAAAATGTGGCCTGTGTGTCTGTCGAAGGTCCTGCAGAAATTTTCCATTGGGGTGGATGTGGTTAGATCTGAAGTGCGATTTAATGTTGCTAAGAAATTAGCTATCTGAGTATAGCGATATAGTTCTGAATTTGGGAGTTGGTACTTTTCCCGGAGGACCTGTTTCGACATGACACCTCTATGATCACATAAGTCCGTTATTCGTAGCAATCCTTTGTTAGTCCACCATTTGAATTCGTGGGGAAGGAGACCCGGGGTGAATGAAGGAATATTGAGCAATGGGGCTAGTGGGGTGTGTGGGGATTTAAATTTATATGTAGCTACCAATCTGTCCCATAAATTTAACGAGAAGGATAGAGTCGGACACAATATTTTCCCTTTCATCCACATTAAATGGCTAATCTCTTTGTTTGGATATAGCGAGGATTCCATCGTCACCCAAAGTGGATTGGGCTGTCGTGTGTGGAATCGAATCAGCTGAGACAGTTGCGCTGCATGATAGTACTTAATCAGATCTGGTACCCCTAAGCCCCCCTTCAGTTTTGGTGCATATAATGTTCGTCTATTCACCCTGGGTCTCTTGTCTCCCCATATAAATTCCAAAAGTTTTTTCTGAAACTTCCCTAAATCAGATCTTACTATTGCTATCGGAAGAGTCCTGAACAGTTACAAAACCTTAGGTAAAATGGTCATTTTAACAGTATAATCGACCGAACCAGGATGGGGGATTCTTTGACCATCTTTTGAGATCCTCTGATAATTTTTTAAACAATGGAGGGTAGTTTATTTTGTATAATGTGAAGAGGGATGGAGTTAGAAAGATTTCCAAATATGGAAGGGCCTTGTTCTGCCATTTAAATGAGAATGAGCTTCGTAAAGCTCGGATTATATGTATTGGTAAAGATACATTGAGTGCTTGGGATTTTGAATGGTTCACTTGTAGGCCTGTTATTGAAGTGAAATGTTTTAGTATTATGTGTAGAGAGGGCAAAGAGGTGACTGGGGAGGAGGGAAGTAACAGTATATCATCCGCGAACAACACGCATCTATGTTCACAGTCTCCGCAATGAACTCTCTGTATATTTGGATGATCTCGTATTTTAATAGCTAATGGTTCTAATGCCAAAATAAACAATAAGGGGGATAGTGGGCATCCCTGTCGGGTTCCTCTACGTATATCTATATTTTGTGACCGAAAGCCCTTGACAACTAGGTGCGCTGTGGGGGCATTATATATATTTTTAAGTGTCATCAAAAATCTCGGACCGAACCCATAACGTTCTAAAATAAGGAACAGATAGTCCCAGGAAAGGGAGTCAAAAGCCTTGTGTAGGTCTAAAGAGATCAGAAGTGCTTCCCTCCGATCCTTCCCATCCCAACCCGAATTCAGGGCAGATATGATATCGATTACTCGTCTGGTCTGATCTGGGGCTTGTCTATTAGGAACGAACCCCACCTGGTCAGGATGAACGTACTCTGATATAAATGAGTTCATGCGTGTAGCTAATATCTTTGTCATTATCTTCAGGTCTACATTTATTAGTGATATTGGGCGATAATTCGCACAGTCCCCATGGTCTTTATTTGGTTTGGGTAAGATATGAATAAAGGCGCTATTTTCGTGTAATGGCAAGGGGGATCCTTTTATTAATTCATTATAGAAAGAACATAAATGTGGGTTCAGAATCTCTGTATATTTACGGTAATAATGGCCAGAAAAGCCATCAGGACCTGGTGCCTTGGAAGGATTTAAATTTTTAATAGCTGCAGCTACTTCCCCTGCAGTAAATTCCACATACATTAGCTCTATATGATTTTGGTCTAGTGTAGGTAACGTGATGTCTCGGAGGAACTCCTCCGCTTTAGCCTTGTGGAGAGGTGCAGGGGAATCGTATAGTTTAGAATAAAAAGTGAAAAATTCCTGTTGTATTAGCTGTGGATTCTGGGTTGTCTGGCCATTCTGTAGTCGCAGTTTGGGTAGAGCACGTGTAAAAGGTCTGGGAGTTAGTTTCCGCGTTAAAAGTTTATTGGGTTTGTCTCCCATGGTATAATATCGATGTCTGGACCATCGAATGCTTTTTTTCTGCTTTTGTAGTAAGGCTCGAGTTCAGGGCCGTGCGGGCCACGTCAATCTGGTCTCTAAGGTCAAGATTCTGTGTAGTCCTTTGTTTGCGCATAAGGCGTCACAATTCCTCATTTTGTTGGTTGATCGTTTGTTCTCGCGCTCGTTTCACTCTGGAAGCCAATTGTATCAGTTTGCCGCGGATAGTGACCTTATGGGCCGCCCATATCATAATTGGGGAGGAGGACGAAGGGAGATTGTCCCGAAAATAGTCTTTGAGAGTTACTTCTTTTGCAATAATGGGGTCATTTAATAAGGACTCATTCAGTCACCAAGACGACGGTTGTGGTTTTGACCATAGGTTCGTTAGTGTGACTCGGATTGAAGAGTGGTCTGACCATGCCATAGGGAGAATTTTGGTCAACGAGACAAAAGAAAGCAGTGGGGATAATGTGAATAGGTGGTCTATTCGGGAGTATGTTTTGTGTACGTGGGAATAAAACATATAGTCCCTGGTAGTGGGGTGAGCATCTCTCCATATATCAATCAGATCATAACTGTGTAGTAGGCGTGCTATCTCTCTACTTTGTTTTGGGGTGTGTTTTAGAACTGCCTTCCTGGGGTTAGATTTATCCAAGATTTGATCTAGAGAGGTGTTGCTGCCCCCCCCAATACCACGTGACCTTCCACATGGGGCATGATTGCTGTTAGCATTGAACGCAGGAACTGTGATTGCCCTGTGTTGGGAGCATAATAAGAGAGTAAAGTGATCACCTTGTCGTGAATTTTCCCTATTGCCATGATATAACGGCCTTCTTTGTCCCGTATAATATTGGTGGGCGTGAATGGGATCTTTTGGCGATACATATTGCTACTCCCTGTTTTTTATCAAGCCCATTTGATAAAAAAAAACGTGGGGTAACGTGTGTGTGTAGATATTTAGGGGTAGAGGTCCTCAAGAAGTGTGTCTCCTGTAGTAGTAGTACAGTCCCTGACAAAAGTCTTGTCGCTTGTGTACAAATTGACCTGAAGTGCCACTAAAATATATTTCTAATCAAGATTTTGTTACAAGAAATGGGTCATTTTAATCCCAACAGCTTTTGTAATAATGTTTCAGTGCAAAACGAAACTGACAAAAAGTATTCTAATATTCACAGCTTGGTAAAGCCCATTGAGTCAATTTTTGCCAAGACATAAGTGTTGTCGCCTTGTTACATGAGCTTCACCTGTGACTAATAATGGATCAATTAGGTCTCAGGTGTGTATAAAAAGAACACCAGTACACTAGACCTTCTCAACTGCAACTAGACCTCTGCAAACATGCCTAAGATTCACCCGGAGACAAAAGTGTTGATTATCAAGAGGCTGAAGACCAGATCCACTGCTGATGTGGCAGACACCTTCAATGTGTCTCAGCGTCAAGTTCAGAGGATAAAAAAAAGATTTGAAGAGACTGGAGACGTTTTGGACAAGGCCAGGTCAGGCTCGAGAGGACCGTTTGTTGGCTTGAAAATCCAAGGCCAGCCCGTTTTCCACTGCAGCAGAGCTCCACGAGACCTGGTCACCTGAAGTCCCTGTGTCAACCAGAACAGTTTGTCGGATTCTGTCTCGAAA
Organism: Aquarana catesbeiana; assembly: GCF_042186555.1. Taxonomy (NCBI): domain Eukaryota; kingdom Metazoa; phylum Chordata; class Amphibia; order Anura; family Ranidae; genus Aquarana; species Aquarana catesbeiana. The sequence continues at coordinate 101,067,493 of NC_133335.1, read as the reverse complement.
TGGCTTCCATGGTCGAATCAGTGCATATAAGCCAGCACTAAACAAAAGACAATTGAAAAACCGTGTGGCATTTGCCAAGGGCCACAGCCTGCTAAAAGAATGGACTCTGGAAAAGTGGCAGAAGGTGGATTTTTCAGATGAATCTTCTGTTGAATTACACCACAGTCGCTGCAAATATTGCAGGAGACCTACTGGAACCCGCATGGAGCCGAGATTTACCCAGAAAACAGTGAAGTTTGGTGGAGGCAAAATCATGGTCTGGGGTTACATCCAGTATGGGGGTGTGTGAGGGATCTGCAGGGTGGAAGGCAACATCAATAGTCTAAAATACCAAGAAATCTTAGCTACCTCTTATATTCCCAACCATAAAAAAGGCCAAATTTTGCAGCAGGATGGTGCTCCATCGCATACTTCCATCTCCACATCAAAGTTCCTTAAGGCAAAGAAGATCAAGATGCTCCAGGATTGGCCAGCCCAGTCACCAGACATGAACATCATTGAGCATATGTGGTGTAGGATGAAAGATGAAGCATGGAAGACGAAACCAAAGAATATTGATGAACTCTGGGAGGCATGCAAGACTGTTTTCTTTGCTATTCCTGATGACTTCATCAATAAATTGTATGAATCCTTGCCAAACTGCATGGATGCTGTCCTTCAAGCTCATGGAAGTCATACAAGATATTAAATTTGAATCTCACAGCACCACTACTTAATTTGCTGACATATTTTTGGATTTTTAGTAAAGTTGTTCAATTTCTGTATAGGCGACAAAACTTTTGTCTTGCCAAAAATTTACCTGTCTTGATTAAATGATAAATCTTTTTTCAGTGAAACTAATTTATTTCAGTGCATTAAACATCATTTGGGAGGGCTTTAGCTTTTCATACGAGCTATTTCTAACACCCATTGATTAATTAAAAGTCAGGTTAATAGCAGGAGTTTCTACAAAATAGAGAAGCGACAAGACTTTTGTCAGGGACTGTATATCTATCCCCATTTTATAATATTGTTGGAAGGCCTTTGTCTTCTTAATAGGGGAGTTAAGGCCCTGTACATTATGTGTTAAGATGGTGTAATTTGTGGAGGATCTACTGGTCATATGGGTTCGGTGGATTGTACTCACGTTTTAGAAGCCTCAATGATTTTGGGAAAGGTCGGGCCCATTCCTGGAGTGGGAGTGCACCAAAGGGAAGAAAAGCTTGGAAAGAAGAAAAAAGAACATATTTAGAGATATACTGTACTTCATTGGTTAAACTATACCAATAACACATTAACAATGCTAACATGTAAAAATAACCCGTGCACTGTAAATCAGTGCAACCATGGGGGTGCCAAACCCCCTTATGTTGCGAAGTTGCCTCCACTCTTGGAGTAGGGCAAGTTCACCACAAGTGACATGTGGTACCGCCCTGGCCCTTCTCTTGCTTTATCTGGAAGGGGCAGGAGGGGAAGAACCACCAGACCAAGGAAAAAAAAAAGAAAGAAAAAAAAAAAAAAAAAAAAAGGGGAAAAATTTCATTTGGTAAATGATTAAGAGTTAGAGTCCCTTGTGAATCACAACAAAGCGAAATTGGGGCTGTCTATCTTCAGCATCAAAGTATCCCATGTTGGACTATGTCCAAATGTCGGAAGGCTAGCCTTATTATAATGAGCAATGTCCTGGTAGAATTTCTTAGGGATGTTCAGGTGAATGGAGGAGACTTCCTGGATCTGGATCTTCCCGGCTGGGACCATAGAGGTGAGACCGGACGACCATCAGTGCTGGGGGCATCAGAGTGATGTGAATCCTTATTGATTAGCCCCAATTCCAGAAGCAACTCCTCGCTGGACTGGAAGCTGGCAAAGGAGTGGGATTTCCCCATATAAGTGAAAGACAATTGGAATGGAAAAGACCAACGATATTTGATTTGGCGGTTGAGGTTTCAGTTGTCGTCTTTTCTAGATCGTCGCCTGAGAGATGTTGTCAGAGAACTCACACAGCAAGCACCCACCTCCGTGCAGCAGCTGCCAATCCTCGTTCTGCTAATGCTAATGTGCATGCACAGAACCATAGCCAGAGACAAATGAGATCCTGGGTGGGCATGCACAATGGCACCTCAATGCGAACGCACACGAGCGCTGACGCCCGCCCGCGAGTGCCAAAGCGCTAATGTGCTAACGCACATGCGCCAATGTGCCAAGGTGCTAACGCGTATGTGCCAATGTGCTAAGGTACTAATGCGCATGCACATACGCACGTACGCTGGCGCGAATCCTGGCACACAGCACCCTCTATAAACAGAGAGTCTGCCTAGCATTAGTGCTGGATTGTCTTCAGCTTGTTCCTGTGTTCCTGCTGTTACTCTGCCTGATTGACCTTGTTCCTGAAAACCTGGCTATCTTCTGACCATTCTCTTGGATCTCCCCTGCCTGCTGAACCTGCCTCTACCTGCAATACTGACCTTGGCTTGAACTTATGATTATGGCTCTGCCTCCTGATTCAGTACCCTGCTGCCCGTCTGTTGCCAACCCCTGCCTGTTCCTGACTATGGTTTTGCCTTCTGACTTGGTACCCCGCTGCCAGCCTGTTGCCGACTCCTGCCTGTTCCTGATTCTGCAGTTGATCCTGATCTGGCTCCCGCTGAACAAGTTTGGTGATCAGTTTCCACATCTCCTCAGCAGAGGTTCCTATATCTCCAAGTTCCAGCCTCCTGCCTGCAGGCACCTGCACCCTTTCATTGCCCTCGCACTCCCTGTACCCACCACCAGGGGTGCTTGGACCGGAACTGTGCAAGAGGCCACCCTCATCATTTCGGGCTCCGCTGTAAGGTACGTGACAGATGTCCAGGAAGATCTGGACTTTATTTCCCATAAGTGAGATATCTCCTTTGATTCTAGCCTCCAACATTATCTTTTCTTTAATCCGATAAAAATGTGGCTTAACTATTACGTCGTGGGGCAGGCCATCCGGCCTAGGTGCTGTAAGAGCTCTGTGAACTCTATCTAATTCCGACTGGTGAGAAGAGATATCTGGTATCAGATCTTTCATCAAGGAGTGTATGGCATCCTCCAGATCCCCCACTGACTCTGGGAGGCCGCGCACGCGGAAGTTATACCTCCTGGATCTGTTTTCCAGGTCCTCAATCTTCGTGTTTGCCTGATCTAGTTGGTCTTGTAAGGAAGAAATCATTCTGGTGTTTTGATTGACTCTCTTCATGGTGCCATCCATTTTAGATTCTATCGTGTCTAGCCTCTCCCCTATGTTTTGAAAATCATTTTTCAGTCCGGTTGTGATAATTGTGCAAGCTTTGGACAGTTCCTGTTGCAGGAGCGTGGAGAATCTAGCCAGCAGGACTGCATCCCCTGAATATGTGGAAGCAAGCATAGGTAGTTGGGGCTGTGCAGAGCTGCTTTGGCTCAGAGCCAGCTCAGCTAATTCTGCCATTTGTCTGTCTGTGGAGGAGGCTGGGGAGTTAGCATACATCACTGCCCTATCCGGGGAGATAGATAGGGGGGGCATCTGCTGCTGTGCACCCTGTGGTGTTAGGGGCTCCTCCTGGGACTGGGATGAGAAGGGGTCCCTGCCTGAGCTGTCCAGTGTTATATCTGGATGGGAGAAGGCTGGCTGTTGAGGCTGGTGACCCCCTTGCCCTGAGGCTCCCTGCATTGGCGCCATCTTGATTAGGGCAAGCTGTTGCTGCTGTGCCTGGGAGCTGTTGTTCTCCAGGGCTCCCAGTCCTGGTTGTTGAGCGTTCTGAGGGTTTGCTGCTGGGTCTGAGGGCTGTCCTACTCTGTGCCTCCCCTCCCCTGCACCTTACCAGTTGTTGGTGCTTGTTGTCCGGGGTTGAAACTGCCACTACGCGCTGTGTCCCCTCTCTCTGCCGCCATCTTGGTCTGGGGAGACTGCTGCTGGGCACGTGTTGTACGGGGCTGCTGTGCAGGGTTTTTTTGTTTCTTTGAATTCCCCGCCGTCCCCCGCCTCATGACCTATTCCTGATCTGCGGGCTGCCGGTCCGGTGGCGATCCAAGCGTCCTTTTTCGCTGTTTTTAGCTGATTGTGGGCCAGGGCTTGCGGAGCTCGGTTAGTGCATGACCCACTCCGGCGCCGCGCGCATGCGCACTAAGGTACAGAGTTTTGACTGATGTTATCCCCCTAGGGGTATGAAGGTTTTAGCTGGAGCATATGGACATCCACTGGGCCCCAGGCTCTTTCCAACATTGCCTTGTGAATGATCCTGCTCTTATTTGAGAAGTTTATTACTGCCTGGTTCAAGGAATGCAAGTTGCTAGATAAAAAAACACAATACAGAGGACACAATTATTTCAAAATTTCTCCAAAATCCAGATATCTCATCCTTTATACAGATACTGTATAGTATAGTTTTTTTTTCATACAGTATCTCACAAAATTGTCTACACCCCTCACATTTTTATAAATATTTTATTATATCTTTTCATGTGACAACACTGAAGAAATTACACTTTGCTTCAATGTAAAGTAGTGAGTTTACAGCTTGTATAACAGTGTAAATTTGCTGTCCCCTCAAAATAACTCAACACACAGCAATTAATGTCTAAATCCCTGGCAACAAAAGTGAGTACACCCCTAAGTGAAAATGTCCAAATTAGCCATTTTCCCTCCCCGATGTCATGTAACTCAGTGTTACAAAGTCTCAGGTGTGAATGGGGAGCATGTGTTTTAAATTTGGTGCACTTTCTCACACTGGCAACTGGAAGTTCAACATGGCACCTAATGGCAAAGAACTCTCTGAATTGTTGCTCTACATAAAGATGCCCTAGGCTATAAGAAGATTGCTAAGACCCTGAAACTGAACTGCAGCACAGTGGCCAAGACCATACGGCAGTTTAACAGGACAGGTTCCACTCAGAACAGGCCTCACCATGGTCGACCAAAGAAGTTGAGTGCACGTCCTCCGCATCATATCCAGAGGTTGACTTTGGAAAATAGACATATGAGTGCTGCCAGCATTGCTGCAGAGGTTGAAGGGGTGGGGGGTCAGCCTGTCAGTACTCAGACCATACGCCGCACACTGCATCAAATTGGTCTGCATGGCTATCATCCCAGAAGGAAGCCTTTTCTAAAGATGATGCACAAGAAAGCCTGCAGTTTGCTGAAGACAAGCCGACTAAGGACATGGACTACTGGAACCATGTCCTGTGGTCTGATAAGACCAAGATAAACTTATTTGGCTCAGATGGTCTCAAGCGTGTGGCGGCAACCAGGTGAGGAGTACAAAGACAAATGTGTCTTCCCTACAGTCAAGCATGGTGGTGGGAGTGTCATGGTCTGGGGTTGCATGAGTGCTGTTGGCACTGGGAAGCTACAGTTCATTAAGGGAACCATGAATGCCAACATGTACTGTGACATACTGAAGCAGAGTATGATCCCCTCCTTTTGGAGACTGGGCCGCAGGGCAGTATTCCAACATAAGAGGACTCCAGTGGCAACCTGTGAAGCTCTGGTGAACTCCATGCCTACGAGGGTTAAGGCAGTGCTGGAAAATAATGATGCCCACACAAAATATTGACACTTTGGGCCCAATTTGGACATTTTCACTTAGGGGTGTACTCACTTTTGTTGCCAGCGGTTTAGACATTAATAGCTGTGTTGAGTTATTTTGAGGGGACAGCAAATTTACACTGTTATACAAGCTGTACACTTACTACATTGTAGCAAAGTGTCATTTCTTCAGTGTTGTCACATGAAAAGATAGAATAAAATATTTACAAATATGTGAGGGATGTACTCACTTTTGTGAGATACTGTACATCATGCATAGATGATCTTAGTAGCTTGTTTGTGTAGAATAGACTTGCATCTTAGGTCTACTGTTCCTTCAAATCTTCAGTAGTCCTAGAAATCTTATGTACAGTAGATTTTGAGAAACCTTTACCCAGATACTTTAGAAAGTGAAAAGCATTCTGTATACATATAAAGTATATATAATGTAAAAGTATTTTGGAAAAAAAATAGCTATAGTTACAATGTTTATATGTCCATTAGATCATTGTAATCCCACCACACAGCCAGTGTTTTGTGTTTTAGATATGGCTTTTCACTAGAACATATGATTATCTAGTATTTTTATGTAGTAAGAAGCTAACTAGGTTTCAGGTACCATATTTTTTAAGGATTTGCTGCTTTAACTGTAGATTTAGCTAATCCTTTTTTGAATTTATTATTTAAAGACAAAAGCTAAATTTTCTGAATAGCATACCCCATTTCACTTTCTATTTGTTTTTTTCTGGCAGTAGTGGGTGGAGCTTCTTGCATGTCAAGTATTTATGGTGATGCAAAAATAATAGGATTTTTAAATACAGCTTACTTGTAAAATCCTTTTCTTGGAAATATATCATGGGACACGAAGGCTTGGTAATTACTTAGTGGGTTAGATAGTACCTTCAGGTGATTGGACACTGGTAACCCTAATTACAATATGAGTTCCTCCCCTATATCACCCCTCCCATACGGAGAGTACCTCAGTTTTGTAGCAAATCAATAAATGCCCCAAAGTATAATCCAGAAGAGGGGCGGAAGCTCTGTGTCCCTTGATGTATTCCCAAGAAAAGGATTTTACAGGTAAGCTGTATTTAAAAATCCTATTTTCTTGTTCATACATCACGGGACACAGAGGCTTGGTAATTACTTAGTAGGATGTCCTAAAGCAATGCCCAAATTGAGGGGAGGGAGACACAGATCAGAAAATACATAGACCGCCAACGGACAAGAGGATCTATACTGCTGCCTGCAGCACACTGCGCCCGAAGGCAGCATCCTCATGCCCTCTTACATCCACCTGACAGAATCTAGTGAATGTATGGACTGAAGTTGCAGCCTTGCAGATCTGAGCCATGGAGGCCTGGTGATGCAATGCCCATGAAGCACTAACCGCTCTAGTTGAGTGTGCTTTAACCTGAAAAGGAGGAATCTTCTTCTTTATACCATAGGCCTGAATAATTACTTGCCGAATCCATCTCGAAATAGTGGATTTCGACACTGCCTGGCCCTTTCTGGGGCCTTCTGGCAGAATAAACAGACAATCAGTCTTTCTTATCTGAGCGGTTGCCTGCAGATAGATACTGACCGCAGATCTGGAAAAAAGGACAGTAGGACCACATCTTGATTCAGATGGAATCCTGAAACCACCCTAGGTAAAAAAGTCGGGTGAGGACGCAACACCACCCTGTCTTTGTGAATAATCAAATATGGCTCTTTACAAGAAAGAGCTGCTAATTCTGATACCCTTCTAGCCGAGGAAATGGCTACCAAAAAGACCATTTTTTTTGTCAGAAGAACTAAAGAAGCATGGTGCAATGGTTCAAAGGGTTGTTCTTGCAAAATGGACAAAACCAAATTCAGATTCCATGGGCACACAGGAGGTTTGACTGGCGGATTCAAGTGCAGTGCCCCCTGAACAAAGACTCGGACCAGGGAATGTGAGGCAAGTTGCTTTTGAAAGAATACTGATAAAGCCGAGATCTGGACCTTGATAGTGCTCAAAGCCAGCCTCATTTCAATGCCTAATTGAAGAAAAGCAAGAATCCTGCTAATGGCATACTTTCTAGGATGCCACCCCCTGGGTTCACACCAGGAAACATATGCCTTCCAGATTCTGTAGTAGATGAGCCTGGAGGCCGGCTTCCTAGCATTAACCAGAGTGAAAAGAACTGATTCCGAGAGCCCACGGCTTTTCAGAATGTGGGTCTCAGCAGCCAAACCGATAAATTCAGACTTCGTAAGGCAGGATGGAATATTGGACCTTGTGAGAGTAGATCTGGACACAGCGGAAGAACCCAAGGTCTTTCCACTGCCATCTTTACAATCTCTGCATACCAAGGTCATCTGGACCAAGTCGGGGCCACCAGAATGACCAACTTTGCTTCCCTTTTGACCCTCCGAAGGAACTGCGGAAGAAGCGGAATTGGGGGAAAGGCATAGATCAGAGAATACTGATCCCATGGATCACAAACAATTACTCACAAACATACTCACAAACAATTATAAATGTATTTTTTATTTACAACACTTCACTCTTTGCAAGTAGTTCATATTATATTATAATTACATACACATATATTCCCATAGGGTTAAGCCAGTGTATCATATCATATTTATGTACATCAAACATTCATACATATGTATTCAATATAAGCTCATTAAATGACACGGAAACCCCTGGCTCATATGCAAAATTATTTATTCACTTATTTATGCACTTCACACACATGCATTTATATTTGGTCTACATTAAAACATTCCTTTAGATATTTTGGTCTTACGTCACTCACACTTTATATATATATATACTTTTTTATATAGTATCTTTCACTATTGCACTTCAATATTCGTTACGATTTCACCCTAATAATAAGCAACTCACACAGGTTATCTATTTTTATTTTTATTCTATTTTTGATTTTTTCTTATCCTGTAGTTTATTCATCGATGCTTGTATTTTCATATTCTACATTTGTATCAAATGTGATTCCACCGCATGTCATTAACCCAGCTAAACTAGCACTGAGATCTCATGCAGCCAAACTATCAGCTGCCTGGCGTCTAAACACCACAGCCTGGACCTGTGCCTGCTGTCTGTCCTCATCTTGCTGGTCCTATTGGTGACAGTCGAGTTGTACTCCAGGATAAAACACCCCCAAACACCCCCAGACGGAGGAACGCTTCCTGGATTCGCCACCGCGGGATTTTTCCACATATGCCTTTTACCCCTGCAGGGGTGAGGTAGTCCGGTGAGTGCAAGCACGAGTGGGGGTGCAGTGGAGGACGGGGATCATATCAGTTGAAGCTGAGATCACGTTTTTTACCAAAAGGACACATTTTTGGGACTTTGATCTTGGACATTTATGTTTTGGGATTTTGATCCTGGACATTTATGTTTCACACACTTTTTATATACACAATTTTTAAATTCTCGATTTTTATGCACACCTGTTGGGGTTTTTTTTTATATATTTTTTTCTATATATTTTTTTCTATATATTTTTTTCTATTTTCAATGCTACAAATGTTTGCTTGATTTGCATAACACTGTCTTGATTGCCATAATTCTTTTGTGGGCATATTTCTTTATACACACATGGAACTTGATATATTGAAGTTAAGGCACATTTACATATTTGTTTAGGAGCACGTTGCACTTTACTGCACCATTTGCCTAGGGTTATTTTATACACCTTGCATTTGTGGGCACATTTCTTCATATACATATGGGCATTTGATTAATTGAGATTTAGGCACATTCTTCAGTTTTAGGAGCACGTTGCACCTTATTGTATTATCTACTAGGTGTATTGTTTGTATTTTATACACCCTAGCTCCTGTTACGCATTGTTTACACACACCACTTCTTTTACAAGCATTTTTATTTTATTTATTTAAAAAATTTTTTCATTTATGTATTCTTTTATGCGCATATAGCCGAACAGCGCCACTTCCCCTGTTTAGAACCTTATCAGCTGCCTAGCGTTATCTTATTAATGCTGGGTCATGTGACATGCTTGTTTTATGTATAAAAATGGTTATCACTCTTATGTAAGCCAGCTATGAGTAAGTGCTCTGCAAGAGCGTGAAACGCGTTAGCGGCTTAGCTGTATTGCTCCAGCGGTGTCATGTATTAATTTTATGTCACGTTTTGAATAAAGAAGATTTTATTTGCTCATTCCGGAGTGCGGCTGTCCAGATCTTTTCCTGCACGTATACAGTTGTATCAGCAATTGCCAGCACCTGGAGCTCTCACCTTTTCACACAGTGGAGGACAGGAGACTTGAACCTGAATAGCCTGGAGCAGTGGTAACTATCTCTGTTCTACCGATCCCATGGAATCGTTAAGGCATCTGACCCTTGTGCTAGCAGATCCTTTGTTCTCGACACAAAGCTGTCCAGTTTTTTTTGTCGAACCTGGACGCAAACAGGTCTACATCCGGGGTACCCCAATTTTGACATATGGTCTGAAATATGTCGGGGTGTAGAGACCATTCTCATGGACACAGCTGCTGGCGGCTTAGAAAATCCGCCTGCCAATTTTCTGCCCCTGGAATAAAGACCGCAGATAGGCAAGGAATATGCCCAGAAAAAAATGTGATTCACCTCCTTTTGGGCATCCAGGCTCCTGGTGCCTCCTTGGTGATTGATATAAGCCACAGCCATGGCATTGTCAGACTGTATCTGGACAGGATGACCCTGTAGTCTGAAAGTCCAGACTTCGAGGGCTAGACAAATTGCCCGAATTTCCAGAATGTTGATGGGCAAGAGCCTTTCGGGCTCTGGACCATCTTCCCTGGGTGGAAGCTTCTTCCAGAACTGCTCCCCAGCCTATTAGGCTGGCATCTGTGGTTACGAGTTTCCAAGTAACTGGGACAAAGGACTTTCCTTTTAGAAGATTCTTGGTCAGTAAGCACCAATTGAGGCTCTGACGTACCCCTTGGGATAGGCACATTGGAGGATCCAAGGCTTGAACCCTCTTGTTCTAGGCAGAGAGGTTGCTGTTTTGTAAAGGCCTCGAGTGAAACTGGGCTTAAAGGACAGCCTCGAAAGAGGCAACTATTTTCCCCAATAGTCTCATACATAGTCGAATGGAGGGATTTCTCCTTGCTGTGACTACTCGGACCAAATCTTTTATGGCCCTGGCTTTTGATCTGGGTAAGAACATTCTGCTTTGGACTGTGTCTATGACCATGCCCAAATGGTCCAGCCTTTTTAGAGGCTGCAAGGAGGATTTCTCTAGATTGATGTCCCAGCCTAGGTACTCTAAGTACTTTACCGTGCAGAGCACATTGTGGCTTGGGCAAGTTACGGACTGTTCTATGAGTAGCAAATCGTCCAGATAAGCTGTCACAGTTATGCCCTGAGCCCTTAAATTTGCCAAGGGCGGGGCTAGAACTTTTGTGAACATTCGAGGAGCGGTAGCAAGAGCAAAAGGAATAGCCACAAATTGAAAGTGGCACCGATACACCGCAAACCTTAGGAATCTTTGGTGAGCGGGAAATATTGGCACATGCAAATATGCATCTTTGATGTCTATTGATGACAGGAATTTTCCCTCCTGAAGGGTGGAGACTACTGAGCGGATAGACTCCATGTGGAAAGGATGAATGTTCAGAAATTGATTCAGGACTTTTAGATCCAGAATAGGTCTGACATCTCCGTTTTGGAACTGTAAGGAGGTTTGAGTAGAACCCTGAGTTCCGGGGCGACCTCTTTAATTACCCCTTGGGACAACAAACATTCTAAGGCCAGAAGTAAGGGCCTTCTTTTTTCTGGATCCCTGGAGACTCTTGACCTTAGGGAACGAGATGGCAGAAGCTCCCAGAACTCTAGCTTGTAGCCCAGAGACACCATGGAGGCTACCCTTCTGTCCTGAATCTCTTCCGCCAGGCGCCTGCAAACTGCAGCAGCCTTCCCCCCCACTCGGCCGAGTGGGGCGCCCCTTCATAGGGAAGCTTTGGGGTTCTGCTTACCAGATCTTGGACCCCAAGGTTTCTTTTGCCCTTGGGCTTGACTTTGGACCTTTACCCTAGTATTTGATTGGGGAGGCCGTCGCCACTGCCTGGAGGATGAGGCTTCAAGGGCTGGGGACAGAGAACGTCTAAATGAAGGACATTTACTCCTCCTTTTGACCGGTAACAACATGGTTTTACCCCCGGTAATCTTCTGGATATATTTGTCCAGATCATCCCTAAACAGGCGTTCTCCACCAAACGGGAACCCAGTTAAATATTTTTTGCATGAAGCCTCGGCTGCCCAATGTTTAAGCCAAAGGGATCTGCACATGTGTACCAGCAGGAGAGTGAGGCAAGATGTTTCCTGAGCAGAATCCATAATGGCATCAACCATAAAACACAAGGCTTTAGGAAGGTCTTGCATAAAGCTCGGCCTCAGTGGAAAGGAGGCTAAGTACCTGCTTCATTTGTTCCTTGAAGAACTGACACATGCCAATTGCTGCGACCATAGGCTGGACCACAGCGCCCGCCACAGAGAAAGAGGCTTTAAATAAAGTTTCCAGCTTTTTCTCACTTGGATCCTTAAACCCTTGAGCATTGTCCACAGGACAGGTCAGGCTCTTATTCACACAAGAAACAGCTGCATCTATGGCTGGGACTCCCCATTTCTTGGTGAAATTTTCCTCCACCTGATAAAGCATAGAAAACCTTTTAGGAGGAGAAAATAGTTTATTGCCCTGTACACACGGTCGGATTTTCCGACAGAAAAAGTGTGATCAGATTGTGTTGTCGGAAATTCTGATCGTGTGTGGGCTCCTTCGGACTTTTTCCGTTGGAATTTCCGACACACAAAGTTTGAGAGCAGGCTATAAATTTTCCGACAACAAAATCTGATTGGTTAAATTCCGATCGTGTGTACACAAATCCGACGCACAAAGTGCCACGCATGCTCAGAATAAATTAAGAGATGAAAGCTATTGGCTACTGCCTCGTTTATAGTTCCGATGTATATGTTTTACGTCACTGCATTCAGAACGATTGGATTTTCCAACAACTTTGTGCGACCATGTGTATGCAAGACAAGTTTGAGCCAACATCCGTCTGAAAAAATCCATGGATTTTGTTGTCGGAATGTCCGATCAATGTCCGATCGTGTGTACAGGGCATTACTGGGTGACCCCAGTCCTCATACAACAATTCATCCAGTAAAGGATGATTTGGGAAGGCATACGCAGCCTGTGGGGATTTCCGGGACCCCAGGGAGGAAACGGGGGGAATGGCAGCCTCAGCAGAGGGCAATCTGTATGTGGAATGCACCAATTCAGTATAGTATTGCACCTGCGCTTTGAGGGCCTGGGAGGTAGAAGAGAGCTTCTCCTCTTCCCCTGATTCGTCCAACTGCACCTGATCCCTATCCTCAGATAGGGATATTTCCTCATTATCAGAATGCTCATCCGATAGAGAACCCAAAGCAGAGGGAGGGGATCTACCCCATTTTCTGCTATTTTTTAAGGAAGCTGTAACAAAGGTAGTAATTCTTCCTTCTAAACCATCCAATGCAGCCTTCAAAGCGTCTTCTGTGACATAAACAGGGACTGAAACATTCGGAGAGGCTGCAAAACCAGACAGGGGTACGGACTCATCCTACGAGGCTGCCTCTAGTGTTGCAGGAGGGGATGGTATCCTGCAGGCATGCCCAAAACCCCTAGATGTAGGCGGTGATTTTCTGGTGCCTCTTTTACCTCCCCCTGAAGCCCTCTTACGAGGAGACATAGTCCTAAGCTGCAAAGCAGAGGCACTAGTGTAAAGTGCAATTACTGTTGTGTTATAGTCTTACAATATAAACATTAGCTACAAACTGCACAACCTGATGCCGAGTAGGTATCTTAGGTTTGCCTGGATCCGATCCATTGAGATGCCTACTGCCCACAGCTCTGTGTCCCACCGCTTACAGGAGCTCTGGCACCTTGGGCTTTAACCAGTTGCGGACCGCTGCACGCTGATGTATGTTAGCACAATGGCACGGGCAGGCATAAGGGCTTACCTGTACGTCCCTGCCTGCCCGTAGGCGGGGGGGGTCTGATCGGACCCCCCCCTCCCGGTGCCTGCAGCCGTCGGATTAGCTCCAGGAGCGATCCGTGCTGAGGGGGAGGCCACTGATTCATGGCCACCCCCTCACAATCGCTCCTGGCAAATGACAAGCTTCCTCTGCTTCTGAACTGTAAACAGAAGCGGAAGAAGTGATGTCATCGCTCCTCGTGAAGCCTTTTCATTCCGGCTTCCGAGGGGAGAAGACATCTAAGTAAGTGCACCAACACTACACTTACAGAAGAACATGCAGGCACACTATTCACCCCCCGATCACCCCCCCCCCCCCCCGCACCCCCTGTCACAGTGACACCAATAGCAGTTTTTTTTTTTACGGATTACTGCATTGGTGTCATTTGTTACTGTTATAAGTGGTAGGGCAGTTAGTGGTAGGCCCCTTTTAGGTCTAGGGTACCCCCCTAACCCCCCCTAATAAAGGTTTAACCCCTTGATAACCCCCCAGTTAACCCCTGTCGCCAGTGTCACTAAGCAATCTTTTTTCTGATCTCCGTATTAGTGTCACAGGTGACGCTAGTTAGCCAGGTAAGTATTTAGGTTCAGCGTCAGGTTTTTATAGTGTACTTTTTATACTACCTAGTAAAGGTTTTAACCCCCTGCTTGCCCCCTAGTTATCCCTTTCACCGATCAATCTCTTTTTTTCGTTCAGCCCACAGGCTGCATGAAAAAAAAGATTACAATATATGCCCAATAAGGACCAGCAACGTACTGGTATGTTGCTGGGACTTTGAGTGGTTATACCAGAATTATGCCTGCAGGTTTAGGTATCATCTTGGTATCATTCTTTTCAGCCAGCGGTCGGCTTTCATGTAAAAGAAATCCTAGCGGCTAATTAGCCTCTAGACTGCTTTTACAAGTAGTGGGAGGGAATACCCCCCCACCGTCTTCTATGGTTTTCTCTGGCTTTCCTGCGTTTTGCCCCTCCGCCCAGCCCACCCAAGTGCAGTATCGACTGTATCACTGTCACTTACAAAACACTAAATGCATAACTGCAGCGTTCGCAGAGTCAGGCCTGATCCCTGCGATCGCTAACAGTTTTTTTGGTAGCGTTTTGATACAGTCGCTGACAGTCAGGAGCTTTTTTACCTGTGAGTCTCACTACTGTACCTCTAAATTTAGAGCCCAAAATGGCAAATCGAAGGTACAGTAGTGAAGAGGCCTACACATTTCAGACCATGACAGATAGTGAAGAGGAGTCCTAAGTCCTAAGTTTGCTTTTCCCCCCCCATTGCTTGCATTGATTAGGGATGGAGGTGCTCATGATGGTAGCCCATCGCTCTCTTATGGCGGATTCCTACCCGGTCCGGCCGTAATTCAGCATGCTTGATATGGAACGTTCTTTGCATTGACAGTTCACATACTTTGATTTTTTACTACTTTATATATTTTTTGCTGATATGGTAAACAGATGATCCGCCCCTTTCTATGTGCCAAACACTGCGCTCATGGGATTAGCCCCTCACTCTAAGCAGCCACTTGAAATTGCAAACTCATGTGAATTAAAAATAAATGATACACTATACACTCGCCCTCACCAATAGTGTAATCAAATAGCGGCGCTAAAAATTACTAAAAAAAAACTAAAAGAAAAATTATAGTGATTACTCAATGTGATACCTAAATAATAGCTGTTTGTTAACAGCACTAAATAAACCAAAAAGTGTTTCTAATAAACAAACACAGTGCGACCCATCTGTGTAATATTCTTAAGTCAGAAAAATGTTCAACATATAAAGTCCAAAAATAAGTGAAAACGTAGTAAGTAATGGTGATAATATCGAAAGTATGATCTTCAGTGATAATATCTTCCACCACACCGCTGTGAACGTGACTTCCACTCCCCTTCAGCGAGCAAACTCACCAGCTCTTTTTGCCTTACACTCTCGTGTTCGGCTCACAGGCTTTTCCCACACAGTAGGGGGCAAAGTGATAACCTCCAATCAATCTCCGTATAGTTATCCGCAGTGTATATGCAAATGTTCTCTCCACATGAAAGAAAGGAAAAGCGATCCAATAGTGCAGTAACGCAACAAACTTTAATAAAAATGACACTCTCCTTCACCATAGAACTCACATTTTACAAATTTCAATTACGCAAATAAGCACAGCAATCATGGTCATCACCAACAACACTTCAAACGATAACTTGGACGTATGGTGGTCACGGCGGACCCAGGTAAACTAGTGGATGGTGACACTCTCACCCGTTCCCTGGAGTCTCCCGTAGCCGCTTCCCCGCTCACTCGTATGGCGCTTCCTGTCACAGCGTCCTACGTCAAGCTTCCTCAATTGCCGTATAGCCACGCCCCGACATGTTTCGTCACGGAGGACTTATTCATGGGATTGGCTAGACCAATCAAGCAAATGAAACATTTGAAATTAAAGAGTTCATTGCGTGTAATTCGTCATACGTAGTGCCATGACCACCATACGTCCAAGTTATCGTTTGAAGTGTTGTTGGTGATGACCATGATTGCTGTGCTTATTTGCGTAATTGAAATTTGTAAAATGTGAGTTCTATGGTGAAGGAGAGTGTCATTTTTATTAAAGTTTGTTGCGTTACTGCACTATTGGATCGCTTTTCCTTTCTTTCATGTGGAGAGAACATTTGCATATACACTGCGGATAACTATACGGAGATTGATTGGAGGTTATCACTTTGCCCCCTACTGTGTGGGAAAAGCCTGTGAGCCGAACACGAGAGTGTAAGGCAAAAAGAGCTGGTGAGTTTGCTCGCTGAAGGGGAGTGGAAGTCACGTTCACAGCGGTGTGGTGGAAGATATTATCACTGAAGATCATACTTTCGATATTATCACCATTACTCACTACGTTTTCACTTATTTTTGGACTTTATATGTTGAACATTTTTCTGACTTAAGAATATTACACAGATGGGTCGCACTGTGTTTGTTTATTAGAAACACTTTTTGGTTTATTTAGTGCTGTTAACAAACAGCTATTATTTAGGTATCACATTGAGTAATCACTATAATTTTTCTTTTAGTTTTTTTTAGTAATTTTTAGCGCCGCTATTTGATTACACTATTGGTGAGGGCGAGTGTATAGTGTATCATTTATTTTTAATTTATATATTTTTTTACTCCCTGTGGCCAGACTGGGTCTGTGTGACTCATTGTCGGTGGGTGGGCAGATGTCCTGTCTCCCGGGAGCTGCGATGCATGCTGGTGTCCGCCCTCCTACCTCCCCTCCACAGGGTTGGGGGTGAGTGGCTGGGCGGATCTTTCCACCTTGCATCGGCGCCACGCCCCCCGCACTGTGCATGTGACCTCCTTGGTTGGGCGTCGCACACACAGACGTCCGGTATATCAGCTGGGCTGACATGTGGTGAGCTTCTCTGGCGTTCACCGAGGTTTTGCTCCACTATGTCGTGCCTGCGTGACGCTGAGGGGGAGCTGACGTTCAAAGCTGGGGCTGCATCTCACTCCCTGCTTCATGGTATTCAGAGATGGTACTGATACTACCTATGCAACCCTGATCCTCTCCCATCTATGTGGCTTCAAACATCACATGTATCTTTCAAGGTAATCTTCCAGGTGCTTTTTTCAATCACCTTGGTGATATCTGCAGCTTATATCATTTCGTTTTTTGTTACTTGTATCATCATAGATACATTTTATATATTTCGTACATTACAGAAGTCCCCTCCACTGCAGGGTGTTGGTGTGGGCAGTCCGGTGTTCCTCGTTGAGGTCCCCCTCTCAGCTCCCGGGCCAGGCTCCATGGCTCACCCCTTGCTTTGTTTTGTCGCACGGTCCCAGTTTTGGCTATCATGTGAGTAACCTTTTTGGCATGGCCCATTATGCCCAAATTTCCCCCTTCTCTGCTGATCTTGTTAGACCCTGAAACTATATTGCTTTTCATACACTTTTTATAGAATTTAGATGCATCTGGCTCCTGAAGAGTGGATTGAAGTCCATGAAACGCAGTGTCGGGCCTACCTTTGATACATCAAACACACATTGACCAATTTTCAGATGTTTTTTACTTCACATGACTTTTATCTTGCTTGGGGGACTAAGATGCATAATTGTACCTACCCATGTCCTATGATTGTATATACATAGATTTATTGTCTATATGCAATTTTTTTATGTTTAATGTATGCAATGCGTTTTTATGCCATGTTGATCATTGGTCCTTAATAAACATACATATGTTTGCACCTCTGTGAGTGTGATGGGCTGCATCATGCGCACCTCATTCAAAGTCCCAACCTTCCCCCTTCTTTTTCATGATATTAAGGATGGGGGCGCAAACTTTCCCTTGCGTCCCATTTAAAGTCCTAAGTTCGCTTTCCCCCCATTGCTTGCTTTGATAGTGAAGAGGAAGTAACTTATCTGTCAGATTCAGGCTCAGAATACGAACCTGTAGACAGCAGCGGCTCCGTGACAGATAGCTCTGACGACAGAGTTGTGGTCCCTGCCAAGGTCAGGCGTACCAGACCCCAATCTTCTGCTGCTGAGGTGCAAGAACCGCAGGGCTCTCATATGGAGCAGAGAAGTACTAGCGCCACTATTCTTCTGGTGAACTGGCAAGCACCAGCGGCCTAGTACACCCTGGTCGTACATCCAGCACTGCAGTAACACTTGGTGACATGGTGAGTCCCATAAGTGCAGTTCAAGCTGGCGAGGTGGCAAGCACAAGTACTATCCCGCTGCCACCAAGAAGACGAACACAGGCCCGTCGAGCCCATAGTGCTCTTCCTGCTGCATTTACCAACCCTAATTGGGAACCCACCACTTCTGCAACACCCATACTTCCCCCATTCACTGGCCAACCTGGCATTCAGGTGAAAGCAGTTGATTTTACATCACCACTAATCCCCAGTCCTCCCTTGCCAGAGATTGGAAACCAATTACGGTTTCTGAATTTAAGATCTTTCTGGGCCTATCCCTCCTCATGGGCATAACCAAAAAGAGTGAGTTGCGGTCATATTGGTCCACTGACCTAATTCACCATATGCCTGTGTTCTCTGCTTCCATGGCCAGGGCATGATATGAGCAGATTTTGCGGTTCATGCACTTCAACAACAATGAACACTGTTGTCCTCATGGAGACCCTGGATATGATCGGCTCTACAAAATTCGGCCCCTCGTAAACCACTTCAACCAACGTTTTGCAGACTTGTTTAATCCCCATCAAGTTGTCTGCGTTGATGAGTCCCTGATTAAGTTTTCTGGCCGTTTGTCATTCAAACAGTATCTTCCCAGCAAGTGTGTCAGATATGGGGTCAAGATGTATAAGCTCTGTGACAGGGCCACAGGCTATACATGTAGTTTTATGGTTTACGAGGGAAGAGATAGTCACATAGAGCCGACAAACTGCCCTGACTACATAGGAAGCGCTGGCAAGATTGTGTGGTACTTGACGTAACCCTTATTCGGAAAGGGGTACCACTCGTACGTGGACAATTATTTACATGAGTGTGCCACTTTTTAATCACTTGTTTGATCATCAGATTGGAGCATGTGGCACCGTGCGATCTAATCGCCGGGGCTTTCCCCAGTGGCTTGTAGATTCCCGTCTTAGGCTGGGGGATGATGTGGAGGGATAATAAGAATGTTTTCGTTCTTGCCTCCCTTCATGCAGACATGACGGTCCAGATTACTACGGTGACTGGTGTTGTGAAGAAACCCCTCTGTGTCCACGAATATACCCAAAATATGGGAGGGGTGGACCTCAACGACCAGTTGTTGGCACCGTACCTTGTTGCCCGTAAGGCCAGATGCTGGTATAAAAAAGTGTCTGTATACTTATTTCAATTGGCTTTGCTGAATGCTAATGTGCTATACAGAGCTTCAGGACAGATTGGATCCTTCCTTAAATTGCAGGAAGAGATCGTCAGAGCCTTTCTGTTTCCAGACGGTGCTCTACCTCACCTTCCCAATCCAAATGCAGTGAGCCGGCTGCATGAGAGGCATTTTCCTTATGTCCTCCCGAGTACCCCTACCCAACGAGCCCCCCAAAGAAGATGTCGTGTCTGCAGCAAGCACGGATATAGGCGTGACACCCACTATTATTGTCCCTCCTGTCCTGACAATCCTGGTATTTGCATTGGTGAATGTTTTGAGTGCTACCATACACTAATTGAGTTTTAGCGTAGGGTACAGCATTGCACAGACTAGGCACACTTTCACAGGGTCTCCCAAGATGCCATCTCATTTTGAGAGACCCAAACCTGGAACCGAACCATTACAGTTACAAATAAAAGTGTAAAAAATAAATAAATAAATAAAATAAAAAATACACAAAAAAAAAAAAAATGAAATAAAAAAACAAAAATTGTTGTTTTATTGTTCCCTCTCTCTATTCTCTCTCTATTGTTTTGCTCTTTTTTACTGTATTCTAATCTGCAATGTTTTATTGTTATGTTTTATCATGTTTGCTTTTCAGGTATGTAATTTTTTTATACTTTACTGTGTTTTATTGTTAACCATTTTTTTGTTTTAAGGTACGCTATTCAGCTGCAGCGCGGATTTATTTATCTTGACAGCAACAGCATTTGCTCCCATGATTCATAAAGCCGTAACTCCAGTGCTGTCAGAGGTGATTTCACCACCACAGTTAAAAAAAGAGCATATATGCCGAAGCATGGGGCAGCATGGGTGGAGGAGCGATTTGCTTCTAACTTTTGGGGCGTATGCCCCCATGCTTCGGCATATATATATATATTTTATGCACAGGTTGCGTTAAAAAATGTTTTATTTTTTACTATTTTTTTTTTGTACTTGCTTTGCAGGTCTTACTGTTATACTGTAATGTTACTTTGTTTTATTGTTAACCATCATTTGCTTAGCAGTACGCCATTCAGCTGCAGCGCAGATTTATATATCTTAACAGCAACAGCGTTTGCTCCCACGATACATAAAGCCGTGACTCCAGAGCTGTCGGAGGTGATTTCACCACCACAGTTAAAAAAGCATATATGTCGAAGCATGGGGGCAGCAGGGGTGGAGGAGAGATTTGCTCCCAACTTTTGGGGTGGATGCCCCCATGCTTCGGCATATATAAATGGTGCATGTATTCCCATCATTAGAAGTGAGTGGATGAAGGGAGGTATTCTAATGGTGGGCATACCCACCGATCAATCTCTTTTTTTCGTTCATGTTTGCTTTTCAGTAGGGGTGCAACGGATCGTCATTGATCCGTGATCCGTACGGATCAACCTCCGCGGACCGGAACACCCGCGATCCGCGGAGCGCTCTGTGGCCTCGGCCATAGGAAAGGCCGCGGCTTTGGCCTAGCTCCAGAGCGGCGGCCATCTTGGTACACCCGGCGGCCGTTTAACGTGTGATCGCTCCGTCAAATGACCGATCACTTGTAACAAACCGGCGCCTCTCTCCCCTCTGTGTACTGATCTGTACAGTGGAGGGGAGAGTTTGGATGGCAGCAATACTCTGCAATGCCCTGCCAATACTCTGCAATGCCCTGCCAATACTCTGCAATGCCCTGACAATACTCTGCAATTCCCTGACAATACTCTGCAATGCCCTGCCAATACTCTGCAATGCCCTGACAATACTCTGCCATACCCTGCCAATACTCTGCCATACCCTGCCATACCCTGCCAATACTCTTCCATACCCTGCCAATACTCTGCCAATACTCTGCCAATATACCCTGCAATACCCTGCCAATACCCTGCAATACTCTGCCATACCCTGCCAATACTCTGCCATACCCTGCCAATACTCTGCCAATACCCTGCCAATACCCTGCAATACTCTGCCAATACCCTGCAATACTCTGCCATACCCTGCTAATATATTATTACAGTGGGGGAGATTGTGGATATTACAGTGGGGGAGATTGTGGATATTACAGTGGGGGAGATTTTTTTTTGTTGATCCGAAAATGATCCGAACCGTGACTCCTGATCCAAGGAACAATCCGAATCGTGAGTTCTTTGATCCGTTGCACCCCTACTTTTCAGGTATGTAATTTTTTTATACTTTACTCTGTTTTGTTGTTAACCATTTTTTGTTTTAAGGTAAGCTATTCAGTTGCAGCGCTGATTTATTTATCTTATTTATCTTTTTTTGTATTTGCTTTGCAGGTCTTACTGTTATACTGTAATGTTACTTTGTTTTATTGTTAACCTTCATTTGCTTAGCAGGTACGCCATTCGGCTGCAGTGCAGATTTATATATCTTAACAGCAACAGCGTTTGCTCCCACCATACATAAAGCCGTGACTCCAGAGTTGTCGGAGGTGATTTCACCACCACAGTTAAAAGAGCATATATGCCGAAGCATGGGGGCAGCAGGGGTGGAGGAGAGATTTGCTCCCAACTTTTGGGGCGGATGCCCCCATGCTTCGGCATATATAAATGGTGCATGTATTCCCATCATTAGAAGTGGGTGGATGAAGGGAGGTATTCTAATGGTGGGCATACCCACCGATTAATCTCTTTTTTTTCATGCAGCCCACAGGCTGCATGAAAAAAAAGATTACAATATATGCCCAATAAGGACCAGCAACGTACTGGTATGTTGCTGGGACTTTGAGTGGTTATACCAGAATTATGCCTGCAGGTTTAGGTATCAACTTGGTATCATTCTTTTCAGCCAGCGGTCGGCTTTCATGTAAAAGAAATCCTAGCGGCTAATTAGCCTCTAGACTGCTTTTACAAGCAGTGGGAGGGAATACCCCCCCCCACCGTCTTCTATGGTTTTCTCTGGCTCTCCTGTCCCAACAGGGAACCTGAGAATGCAGCTGGTAGTTCCGCCAGCTGACCATAGAGCTGATCAGAGCCTAGAATGGCTCCAATCATCTCTATGGCCTAAGAAACCGGAAGCTACGAGCATTTCATGACTTAGATTTCGACGGATAAAACAGCGCCATTGGGAAATTGGGAAAGCATTTTATCACACCGATCTTGGTGTGGTCAGATGCTTTGAGGGCAGAGGAGAGATCTAGGGTCAATAGACCCCAATTTTTTCAAAAAAGAGTACCTGTCACTACCTATTGCTATCATAGGGGATATTTCCCTGAAATAAAAATGATAAAAAAATATATAAATGAAAGGAACAGTTTAAAAATAAAATAAAAAAAAGAAAATAAATAATTAGAAAAAAAAAGCACCCCTGTCCCCCCAAAGGTAAGCATTGGTCTGGCGTCATATGTAAACAGCAATTTCACCATGCATGTGAGATATCACCGCGAAGGTCAGATCGAGGGCAGTAATTTTAGCAGTAGACCTCCTCCGTAAATCTAAAGTGGTAACCTGTAAAGGGGTTTAAAGGCTTTTAAAAATGTATGTAGTTTGTCGCTGCTGTACGTTTGTGCGCAATTTTAAAGCATGTCATGTTTGGTATCCATGTACTCGGCCTAAGATCATCTTTTTTATTTCATCAAACATTTGGGCAATATAATGTGTTTCAGTACATTAAATTAAAAAAAGTGTGTTTTTTTCCCAAAAAAATGCGTTTGAAAAATCGCTGCGCAAATACTGTGTAAAAAGAAAAAAATAAACACCCACCATTTTAATCTGTAGGGCCTTTGCTTTAAAAAAATATATAATATTTGGGGGTTCAAAGTAATTTTCTTGCAAAAAAAAATAATTTTTTCATGTAAACAAAAAGTGTCAGAAAGGGCTTTGTCTTCAAGTGGTTAGAAGAGTGGGTGATGTGTGACATAAGCTTCTAAATGTTGTGCATAAAATGCCAGGACAGTTCAACCCCCCCCCCCCAAATGACCCCATTTTGGAAAGTAGACACCCCAAGCTATTTGCTGAGAGGCATGTCGAGTCCATGGAATATTTTATATTTTTACACAAGTTGCGGGAAAAACACAATTTTTTTTTTTTTTTTGCACAATGTTGTCACTAAATGATATATTGCTCAAACATGCCATGGGCATATGTGAAATTACACCCCAAAATACATTTTGTTGCATCTCCTGAGTACGGGGATTCACTCCTCACTACCTATCACAGTTTCGGAGGCCATGGAATGCCCAGATGGCACAAAACCCCTCCAAATGACCACATTTTGGAAAGTAGACTCCCCAAGCTATTTGCTGAGAGGTATGGTGAGTATTTTGCAGATCTCGCTTTTTGTCACAAAGTTTTGAAAATTGAAAAAAGAAGAAAAAAATACATTTTTTCATTTCTTTCTTCATTTTCAAAAACAAATGAGAGCTGCAAAATACTCACCATGCCTCTCAGCAAATAGCTTGGGGTGTCTACTTTCCAGAATGGAGTAATTTTGGGGGGGGGGTTGTGCCATCTTGGCATTTTATGGCCTTCAAAACTGTGATAGGTAGTGAGGAGTAAATCAAAAATTTACGCCCTTAGAAATACTGAAGGCGGTGATTGGATTTCGGGGCCCTGTGCGCGGCTAGGCTCCCAAAAAGTCCCACACATGTGGTATCCCCGTACTCGGTAGAAGCAGCAGAATTTATTTTATGGTGTAATTCCACATATGCCCACGGCATGTGTGAGCAATATATCATTTAGTGACAACTTTGTGAAAAAAAAAAAAAGTTTGTCATTTTCCCACAACTTGTGGCAAAATAAAAAATATGCCATATACTCAACATGCCTCTCAGCAAATAGCTTGGGGTGTCTACTTTCCAAAATTGGATAATTTGTCTGGGTTTTGTGTTATCTTGTTATTTTATGGCCTTCAAAACTGATAGGTAGTGAGGAGTGAAATCAAAAATTTACACCCTTAGAAATCCTGAAGGTGGTGCTTGGTTTTCAGGGCCCCGTACGCGGCTAGGCTCCCAAAAAGTCCCACACATGTGGTATCCCCATACTCAGGGGAAGCAGCAAAATGTATTTTTGGGTGCAAATCCACATATAACCATGGCATGTGTGAGCAATATATCATTTAGTGACAACTTTTTTGTAAAAATATTTTTTTTTTGTCATTATTCAATCACTTGGGACAAACAAATTAAATATTCGTTGGGCTCAACATGCCTCTTAGCAATTTCCTTAGGGTGTCTACTTTCCAAAATTGGGGGGGTTTTGTACTGCCCTGCCATTTTAGCACCTCAAGAAATGAGATAGATGCTATAACTTTTGCGCAAACCAATAAATATACGCCTATTGACATTTTTTTTACCAAAGACATGTGACTGAATACATTTTGGCCTAAAAGTATGACTAAAATTGAGTTTATTGGATTTTTCTTATAACAAAAAGTAGAAAATATAATTTTTTTCAAAATTTTCGGTCTTTGTCTGTTTATATCGCAAAAAATAAAAATCACAGAGGCAATCAAATACCATCAAAAGAAATCTCTATTTGTGGGAAAAAAAGGACACAAATTTTGTTTGGGTACAACATTGCATGACCGCGCAATTACCAGTTAAAGCAACGCAGTGCCAAATTGTAAAAAGTTCTCTGGTCTTTGGCCAGCAAAATGGTCCGGGGCTGAAGTGGTTAAAAAAAGTCCACTTTGCGCCTGCGCACTGGCGCGCCGTGCACTCCACACCCCTCCTTCCCCACGACCCTGCCATAAAAGCATGCCCCCTGCGCTTGCAGGACCATCATGGCGGCGGCCGGGCCGAGGGGGGAGAAAGGAGATCCCCTGAGGACTGCGTGGGACCCCCGGACAGTGTGGGGTACCCCCCTTTCAGTTTATGTGGCAGAGCCTGCAGCGGAGAAGGTGAGTGGCTTCTTAGACCAGCTTCACTGAGCGTGTATCCTGGAAGGCATGTAAGTAAACACCAGGTATGTCTCTTACTCCCTCTATTGGCAGAAACCAAGTAAGATATACAAACTACTCACAGAAGATATCCATAATGTGTAAACTTTAGGATTGTCTTCACTTACCTTATCCCTGCTGCAGGAACTGCTGGGAACAGACAGATTCCAGCCTTCACCCATCACGGCGGGTAGTGTTGTGCCAACCTTCAAGGTTCTGGGTTCCTACTCACAGGATCCTCTTCCCTGGACCTGTAGAAGACTCTGCCAGAAACTTTTCGTGCCACTGTTATATTAGTACACCAAAGCCTGGATCCCAGAGCCCAGACCTTCAAGGAGAGACATTACAGACAAAACCTTGTTTCTTCTTATCACGAGGCCCGGGTACCATCCATCTTAGGCATTTTAGTATTGGCCCGAGGTATGAATCCAGTTGTATAGCTCCTAGGTCCTCGCAGAGACCATCAAACAGAGCTTTCTTCTTAGAACATCTTCAATGTGACCAACCACCTTAGACACCGGCGAAAAAACTGAGGTACTTTCCATATGGGAGGGGTTATATAGAGGAGGAACTCATCTTGTAATTAGGGTTACCAGTGTCCAATCACCTGAAGGTACTATCTAACCCACTAAGTAATTTCCAAGCCTCTGTGTCCCGTGATGTATGAACAAGAAACATGATTATTCTAGTTACTATTTCCCGGTGCACAGATTAGTCATTTATTAGTCACAATGACATTTATTGCCACAACGTACCACATTAGGTAATACATAGGACATATGTTGGAGGTGTAGTCAGCACTGAGTCCAAGTACTTACAGTATGTAGCAACAACATAGTACAAAGTACTTTACAGGGTCTCCCGACTTACCTGGTTCCAAAGCAACTCTGAATATCACTGCAAACTCTGAATGTATACAAATGCCATATACTGTACGGTATACATGAAACTATAAAAGCAGAAACGGAGCACACTAAATAGTGCAGGTAAACCTTATTTCTTTATCGTACATCATAGGACACAGGGCCTCAAGTAATTACTTGGTGGGTTATGGGCCTACCTTCAGGTGTTGACACTGGTATAACCAATACAGGAAGCTGACTCCCCTATATAACCCCACCTCCTTCCAGGAGTCCTCAGTTTTTTCGCCAGTGTCTATGGTGTTGGTCACGAGTGAAGATGTGCTCTGAGGAGCTCCAGGGAGGGATCCATGCTGGATTTAAAAAACCTCCACAACCGGATCCATCCTCGCCACTGAGGCTATAGGATGGTACCTGGGCCTCGCATTGAAGAACAAGGTTTTGCCTGTAAGCTTCTCTTTGAGAGCTGGACCCTAGGAACCAGGACTCTTTTTGGTTTTTCATATCACCTAAAGTTGTTCCTGAGGGGTGCTATACAGGTCCAAAGGAGCGGAACCCCTTTAAAAAGGGCCCCAGTCTTTGAAGGTTTAACTGCGCTGCCCGCCGTGATGGGTGAAGGTTGGATCTGTCTGTTAAATCAGCAGTATCCTGCAGCGAGGATAAGGTAAGGGGAGAAGCCTAGGAACTGTAAAAAGTCCACCTATGCCTTTTTCTCCCCAAAAAAAAAAAAAAAAAATATATATATATATATATATATATATAATGTATAACTGTGTGCCTTAAAATGTCTCCTCTAGAGGGAGTATATTACACTTGCCTAGTAAGATGCCTTTTTCAGCAGCTCTGTGTCTGGCTATAGCAGCGGGTGTGGTCCCTGCAGCCAGAGGGGAGTTCGGAATTGAACAGATGGTGTTCCTCTTGTGAGGGATCTAAAGGGGTTACAGCAGTAGTTTATGATCATACAAAACCAGCCATTTGCATTTTTTTTTAATAAAGTGAAGTCTTCCTTTAAAACTAGGAGCTTAACAAACACTGCTGATAAAAATTCCCCTCCCCCTCCCCTCTCCTCCTGGAGAGGTGCGGTAACAGCTGACACTTATGTGTAATCTGGTTCTCACCTGAGGCTTAACACAGACACTCTCAGTTCATATGCTGAAGACAGAAGTCTGTCACACTAAGAGACACAGGAGCGCTGGGCATGTAAAGGTGTGTAAACAGGCATTTCCAGCACAGGAAATATTATGGTACTCAGTATCAAAGGCTGATCCTTATGGTGACATTGTTTTCTTTTGCTAAAACTATTGTTCAGCAAATACCATAAATTGTTAAAGTGCCTCTGCTGTTGTGCTTAGCACATTTGATTTCCAGTGTACCACAAAGGTACCAAGGATTCCACTCCCAGGCGCTGGGAGCTCCAGTCATGCCTCCACACTGTCATCCTCTCCGGAGATACCTGACATGGCAAGCAAGGGTGAGTCATTGGAAGCAATTGGTGGTGCAACTGCTTCTCACACTTCAGCCCCTGTGTATGTGACTGAAGATGCATTCTCCTCTGCCCTGTTGGGCTTAGAAGGAAGATTAGCGGCTTTAATCGCATTCTCCATCCAAGAGGATAGGGAGCATGCTAGATCCCCCTCCCCCACCTCAAACCCCTTTTTCCAAGGGAACAGTGGGCACAGGATGAGGTGTTATCCTCAGGTGATCAGGGGGGAAAACAAGCCAAATTTTCCTCTGTGGAGGAAACAACAGTTGATGAACCTTATGCAACCTCACAATCTAACAGATTGATGGTACAAACTCTTACAGAGATGGTTCATTCCACTTTGTATACTACTCCTAACTAGGGATGAGCCGAACACCCCCCGGTTCGGTTCGCACCAGAACCCGCGAACGGACCGAAAGTTCGCACGAACGTTAGAACCCCATTGACGTCTATGGGACTCGAACGTTCGAAATCAAAAGTGCTCATTTTAAAGGCTAATTTGCATGGTATTGTCCTAAAAAGGGTTTGGGGACCCGGGTCCTACCCCAGGGGACATGTATCAATGCAAAAAAAACTTTTAAAAACGGCCGTTTTTTCGGGAGCAGTGATTTTAATGATGCTTAAAGTAAAAAAAAAAAAGTGAAATATTCCTTTAAATATCGTACCTGGGGGGTGTCTATAGTATGCCTGTAAAGTGACGCGTGTTTCCCATGTTTAGAACAGTCCCTGCACCAAATGTCATTTTTAAAGGAAAAAATCTCATTTAAAACTGCTTGCGGGTTTAATGTCATGTCGGGTCATGGCAATATGGATGAAAATCAGTGAGACAAACGGCATGGGTACCGCCCAGTCCATTACCAGTCCCTTTGGGTCTTGTATGGATATTAAGGGGAACCCCGCACCCAAATTAAAATAAGGAAAGGTGTGGGGCCACCAGGCCCTATATACTCTGAACAGCAGTATACAGGCGGTGCAAACAAGACAGGGACTGTAGGTTTGTTGTTAAGTAGAATCTGTTTGTAATTTTGAACATTTTTAACGTGTTTAGCTCCAGCCAAAAAATCTTTTCTAAGCTTTTTGGAAAACATAGGGAAGGGTTATCACCCCTGTGACATTTGTTTTGCTGTCTTTCCTCCTCTTCAGAAGATTTCACCTCACTTTTTTGTCCCAATGAAAAATGTTTTTTGAAAATTTGGGTTTTTTTGTGGAACAAGGATTGGAAAGCATCAGTGGAAAGGAGAACTTGTTTTCCCATATTAACTCTTACAGGAGAGAATTTCCCTTCCTAGGGGTAGATTTCATCTCACTTCCTGTTGTCTCCTTCCGTTTGCAAGTAGGAGTCGTTTGTAAGTTAGATGTTTGAAAGTAGGGTCCTGCCCTATATACTCAGCAGAAATTTGGGCCTTAGGTGTTGCTGTGGCCACAACACTGTAAGCCCTCACAGGGCCCTGCTGTGAAATATTAGATCAAGAATTGTAATTACATGCCCCTGTTGAACAGGAGCTGAAAAATTAGGCCTTAGGCACTGGTGCTGGTGCCACAACACTGCAACCCCTCACAGACACTCTAGTTGGAACGCAGGAACGAGCCCTGCTGCAAATTATTGCTTCAAAAATTGTAATTACACGCCCCTGTTAGACAGGGGCAGAAAAATTGGGCCTTAGGCACTGGTGCTGGTGCCACAACACTGCAACCCCTCACAGACACTCTAGTTGGAACGCAGGAACGAGCCCTGCTGCAAAGTATTGCATCAAAAATTGTAATTACACGCCCCTGTTAGACAGGGGCAGAAAAATTGGGCCTTAGGCACTGGTGCTGGTGCCACAACACTGCAACCCCTCACAGACACTCTAGTTGGAACGCAGGAACGAGCCCTGCTGCAAAGTATTGCATCAAAAATTGTAATTACACGCCCCTGTTAGACAGGGGCAGAAAAATTGGGCCCTAGGCACTGGTGCTGGTGCCACAACACTGCAACCCCTCACAGACACTCTAGTTGGAATGCAGGAACGAGCCCTGCTGCAAAGTATTACATCAAAAATTGTAATTACACGCCCCTGTTAAACAGGGGCTGAAAAATTGTGCCTTAGGCACTGGTGGTGGCGCCCAGAACCAAAAATGTTCTTACAAGCTATCAGCGTGATGATTGAGGAGGAAGAGGATAATTACTCAGGGATAGTCACTCAGCATCAGCATAGGCAGTCTTTGAAGGGATCTGAGATTTCAAAAAAAATTATTCGGTTACATCAGCATCAGGTGCTTGGTAGCTGGTGGTGATCCAAGACTCATTCATTTTTATGAAGGTCAGCCGATCGACCGAGTCGGTGGACAGACGCACCCTGTGATCGGTTACCACGCCTCCAGCAGCACTGAATGTGCGTTCCGAAAGAACGCTGGATGCAGGACAGGCCAGTAGCTCAATTGCATACTGTGCAAGCTCTGGCCAGTGATCCATCCTCAAGACCCAGTAACCCAGAGGATTTTCGGTGGGAAAGGTGTCCAAGTCTGATCTTGCCCCTAGGTATTCCTGCACCATGTAAAACAGACGCTGGCGATGGTTGCTGGAACCGATCATACCTTGGGGCTGCGGACCAAAAAATTGTCTGAACGCATCGGTCAGACGGCCACCTTCTCCACCGCTCCTTCTTTGACTGACCGAAGCCTCAGCAACACGTTGTCCAGAAACAGGAGTTTGTAACCTCCCAGTCTCTGGGAACGCGTTGCACAGACCTTTCTGCAAGGCCTCCCGAAGATGTTTCATCCTCTGCTCCCTCTGCGATGGCAAGATAAGGTCCGCAACCTTACCCTTGTAACGTGGATCAAGGAGGGTTGCCAGCCAGTATTGGTCCTTCTCCTTGATACCACGAATACGAGGATCCTTACGCAGGCTTTGCAGGATCAGGGAGGCCATGCAGCGTAGGTTTGCTGAGGCATTCGGTCCGGAGTCCTCTGGGTCACTAAGAACGACATGGTCCGCAGCCACCTCCTCCCAGCCACGTACAAGTCCATGTGTTTCTTGGGACTGATCCCTTAAAGACTGCTGCTGATGCTGAGTGCCAGGCTCCACCTCCATACTGACACAATCTTCCTCCTCCTCCTCTTCCTCCTCGTCCTCTTCCTGTGTGATCGGCGGGCACGCAGGAACACTGTCTGGATAAAGGGGGCCTTGAGAGCTAAGGAAGTCCTCCTCTTCCTGCCTCTGTTCTGCCTCAAGTGCCCTGTCCATTATTCCACGCAGCGTGTGCTCCAACAGGTGGACAAGGGGGAAAGTGTCACTGATGCATGCACTGTCACTGCTCACCATCCTCGTGGCCTCCTCGAATGGTGACAGGACAGTGCATGCATCCCTGATCATGGCCCAAAATAGATCAAATAGAACACCTGTAATTTTCTTCAGGTAGCTTTATATACTGTAACCAGACAAGCCTGCCTGTCAGTAGGAAGATAACAGGAACGGATCTAGCTGAACACTGTGAGCAGGACGCACTGTACTAAATGTAAATAGTCTAGCTGCCTGACCGTGGTACTAATAGGATCAAATAGAACACCTGTAATTTTCTTCAGGTAGCTTTATATACTGTAACCAGACAAGCCTGCCTGTCAGTAGGAAGATAACAGGAACGGATCTAGCTGAACACTGTGAGCAGGACGCACTGTACTAAATGTAAATAGTCTAGCTGCCTGACCGTGGTACTAATAGGATCAAATAGAACACCTGTAATTTTCTTCAGGTAGCTTTATATACTGTAACCAGACAAGCCTGCCTGTCAGTAGGAAGATAACAGGAACGGATCTAGCTGAACACTGTGAGCAGGACGCACTGTACTAAATGTAAATAGTCTAGCTGCCTGACCGTGGTACTAATAGGATCAAATAGAACACCTGTAATTTTCTTCAGGTAGCTTTATATACTGTAACCAGACAAGCCTGCCTGTCAGTAGGAAGATAACAGGAACGGATCTAGCTGTACACTGTGAGCAGGACGCACTGTACTAAATGTAAATAGTCTAGCTGCCTGACCGTGGTACTAATAGGATCAAATAGAACACCTGTAATTTTCTTCAGGTAGCTTTATATACTGTAACCAGACAAGCCTGCCTGTCAGTAGGAAGATAACAGGAACGGATCTAGCTGAACACTGTGAGCAGGACGCACTGTACTAAATGTAAATAGTCTAGCTGCCTGACCGTGGTACTAATAGGATCAAATAGAACACCTGTAATTTTCTTCAGGTAGCTTTATATACTGTAACCAGACAAGCCTGCCTGTCAGTAGGAAGATAACAGGAACGGATCTAGCTGAACACTGTGAGCAGGACGCACTGTACTAAATGTAAATAGTCTAGCTGCCTGACCGTGGTACTAATAGGATCAAATAGAACACCTGTAATTTTCTTCAAGTAGCTTTATATACTGTAACCAGACAAGCCTGCCTGTCAGTAGGAAGATAACAGGAACGGATCTAGCTGTACACTGTGAGCAGGACGCACTGTACTAAATGTAAATAGTCTAGCTGCCTGACCGTGGTACTAATAGGATCAAATAGAACACCTGTAATTTTCTTCAGGTAGCTTTATATACTGTAACCAGACAAGCCTGCCTGTCAGTAGGAAGATAACAGGAACGGATCTAGCTGTACACTGTGAGCAGGACGCACTGTACTAAATGTAAATAGTCTAGCTGCCTGACCGTGGTACTAATAGGATCAAATAGAACACCTGTAATTTTCTTCAGGTAGCTTTATATACTGTAACCAGACAAGCCTGCCTGTCAGTAGGAAGATAACAGGAACGGATCTAGCTGTACACTGTGAGCAGGACGCACTGTACTAAATGTAAATAGTCTAGCTGCCTGACCGTGGTACTAATAGGATCAAATAGAACACCTGTAATTTTCTTCAGGTAGCTTTATATACTGTAACCAGACAAGCCTGCCTGTCAGTAGGAAGATAACAGGAACGGATCTAGCTGAACACTGTGAGCAGGACGCACTGTACTAAATGTAAATAGTCTAGCTGCCTGACCGTGGTACTAATAGGATCAAATAGAACACCTGTAATTTTCTTCAGGTAGCTTTATATACTGTAACCAGACAAGCCTGCCGGTCAGTAGGAATTTAACAGGAACGGATCTAGCTGAACACTGTGAGCAGGACGCACTGCACTAAATGTAAATAGCAGGAACGGATCTAGCTGAACACTGTGAGCAGGACGCACTGCACTAAATGTAAATAGTCTAGAAGATAACAGGAACGGATCTAGCTGAACACTGTGAGCAGGACGCACTGCACTAAATGTAAATAGTCTAGAAGATAACAGGAACGGATCTAGCTGAACACTGTGAGCAGGACGCACTGCACTAAATGTAAATAGCAGGAACGGCTCTAGCTGAACACTGTGCGCAGGACGCACTGCACTAAATGTAAATAGCAGGAACGGATCTAGCTGAACACTGTGAGCAGGACGCACTGCACTAAATGTAAATAGCAGGAACGGATCTAGCTGAACACTGTGAGCAGGACGCACTGCACTAAATGTAAATAGCAGGAACGGATCTAGCTGAACACTGTGAGCAGGACGCACTGCACTAAATGTAAATAGCAGGAACGGATCTAGCTGAACACTGTGAGCAGGACGCACTGCACTAAATGTAAATTGCAGGAACGGATCTAGCTGAACACTGTGAGCAGGACGCACTGCACTAAATGTAAATAGTCTAGAAGATAACAGGAACGGATCTAGCTGAACACTGTGAGCAGGACGCACTGCACTAAATGTAAATAGCAGGAACGGATCTAGCTGAACACTGTGAGCAGGACGCACTGCACTAAATGTAAATAGCAGGAACGGATCTAGCTGAACACTGTGAGCAGGACGCACTGCACTAAATGTAAATAGCAGGAACGGATCTAGCTGAACACTGTGAGCAGGACGCACTGCACTAAATGTAAATTGCAGGAACGGATCTAGCTGAACACTGTGAGCAGGACGCACTGCACTAAATGTAAATAGTCTAGAAGATAACAGGAACGGATCTAGCTGAACACTGTGAGCAGGACGCACTGCACTAAATGTAAATAGCAGGAACGGATCTAGCTGAACACTGTGAGCAGGACGCACTGCATTAAATGTAAATAGTCTAGATAGAAGATAACAGGAACGGATCTAGCTAAACTGAATACAGTGTATATATATATATGCAACACCTGGGATGCATATATATACACAATACACTGTAAGTGCAGCTAACTGACTGACTGTTCTGCCTAATCTATCTAACTCAAATCAAATGACACTGTCTCTCTCTCTCTCTATCTCTCAGCACACCGGAACACACACTACACAGGGCCGCCGTGCAGGCGGCCTTATATAGTGTGGGGTGTGTACTAAATCCCCTGAGCCATAATTGGCCAAAGCCACCCTGGCTTTGGCCAATTACAGCTCTCTCTACTGACAGCGCTGTGATTGGCCAAGCATGCGGGTCATAGTGCATGCTTGGCCAATCATCAGCCAGCAATGCACTGCGATGCCGCAGTGAATTATGGGCCGTGACGCGCCACACGAATTTAGCGCGAACGGCCCATAACGTTCGCAATTCGGCGAACGATCGAACAGCCGATGTTCGAGTCGAACATGGGTTCGACTCGAACACGAAGCTCATCCCTACTCCTAACAGAGTAAGCTGAAAGTCCAGGTCCAGGTCCCTACAGCGCTTATTTATGCTGAATGGGATAAGCATTTTTTCCCTCCATAGAGTTTCTCAGTTCTCTATCATGGAGGAAAAATTCACAAAGATTGGAATGTGCCAGCAGTAGCTGCTGCGATTTCCAGCATCAAGATGCATAATTGCTTAAGCATCCAACAGATAAGGAGTTGGAATTTTTTTGTTAAAATCCTCCTACCAATGGCGCTATGTTTCGCCATAGATGCCATAAAAGACCCTATCCACCAGGCGTCTCGCCTTGCGCTTGTGCTAAAACACATGCTTAGGACCCTATGGTTAAAAGGGTTGGTCAGCCGAAGCATTTTGCAAAAAAGGGTATCTGACTAGTTTCCCTTTTCACTGGGGAAGGTTTGGTGAAATACATCCAAATGATTTCAAGCAGAAAAGCTCTTTTGTCCAGTAGAACATTTAAATGTCCTTTTATTTAAAGTGAAGCCACAACAGCTCACAGGTTAAGTACAGCCATGGGAGACTTCCTGACAGGCATGGGTTCAGATCCACATGTCGGCGTTCACTAGTGAAGGAGCCACTCCTGACAGGTTAACTACTCTGACGGCCAGCGTAGCCATGGGAGGCTTCCTGAAAAACGTGGGACCTCGTCCTCACATTGGCTCCTTGTGACCTTGGACAAGTCACTTAAACGGATTCCTTCCCCTGCGCAGGGGCAGCTGCCTCTAGGCAGCGGTGACGGCCTCCACCGTCAGACTCTAGGGCATGAATTCCAAGAAATACTGTTCAGATCTGTGCGACTTCAAGGTAGTCCCTGCACTACTTTGGTACCACTTTGATGCGACTTGAGGTCCATAAACTTCTAGAATACACAGGCATTTCCTGTCGCATCAAAATCGCGCCCCGACGTATTCTCGGCGGCAAAGGATCACGGTAAAATCACGCAACTTTGGGGTTGCAATAGTGGAAACTGAGCCTAAGAGGAGAAAATATTCAGCCCCTGTATACATGATTGAAGATGCGTTTTTCTCCGCCCTGCAGGGCCTAGAAGGAAAATTAGCGACTTTAATTGCATCCGCTATCCAAGGATGGGAAGCGTGTTAGATCCCCTCCCCCACCTGAGATCCCTTATCAAGGGAACAGTGGGTAGAGGATGAAGGATTACCCTCAGGTAATCGGGAAGAAAGGCAAACCAAGTACTCCTCTGCAGAGGAGACAACTAGAGTTGAACTTTTTTTCAGCCTCGCAATCTGAGAAATTGCTGGTACAAACCTCTTACAGAGATGATTTGTGCCTCTTTCAAGCTACCTCTAGTAGAGTCAGCTGATAGTTCTGTTTTTTTTTAGGTTCCTTGGAACCTTCACTGCCTTTTTCATGCGTTTCCTGTACATGTACAGAGCCACGCAGAAATTCAACAGATTCATTCTAGATCTAAAAGAATCTAAATCAGTTCCTGAAGATCCGCTCCTTTCTATGGAATCGATCAAGTCAGTAGTTTCTATCCTACAAGGAGGAAAACTTCCAGTGCCTATCGGCATCAGGGACGCATATATGCATGTCCATATATTTCCCGCTCACCAAAGGTTTCTGTGGTTCGAATGTAGAACAGCAGCATTTCAGTTTATAGCCTTGCTCTTCGGGCTAGCTACAGCATCTCAAGTGTTCACAAAGGTGCTAGCCCCACCTGTAGCCAGGTCAAGGGCACAGGGCTTAAACAGTCTTGGCATACCTAGACGATCTATTGCTAATAGACCAATCGCTGTTCGGAGTAAGGTGTACGCATTACAACCAGTTACCTGGAAAGGTCTGGGTTGCATTCTCAACCTAGTAAAGTCTCCATTGAAATCGCTAAAAAAGGGCTGCAGTATTTGGGTCTGATCATAGATACAGCCCAGAAAAAGGGTCTTCTTGCCCAGAGAAAAAAAACAAAAAAAAAAAACACACCACTCTATAAAAGAGTTGGTGCGGATGGTCAGGTCAAAAGGAGGTCCCTCCATTCACCTTTGCATGAGGTTGTTAGAAAGGATGGTGGCTTCATTTTAAGCAGTTCCCTTTGCCCAGTTCCATTCGAGACTGTTGCAAAACAGTATTCTATTTTCTTGGAACAAAACGATCCAAGCTTTGGACTTGCCAATGCGGCTGTCCCCAAGGGTGTCCCAAAGCCTCAATTGGTGGTTACTAAAAAATGTCCTAAAGGGTAAATCCTTCAGACCACTTATCTGGAAAGTGGTAATGACAGAGAAGACAACTGTCCAAGGACAGTGTTCAAGAACCGAAAGAGCCTTGCCCATTAACATCCTAGAGATTCGGGCAGTGCGTCTGGCTCTAAAAGCCTGGACTTCCAGGTTAAGGGATTGTCCCGACAGGATTCAATCCATCAATGCCACGGCTGTGGCCTATATCAATCACCAAAAGGGGCACCAAGAATCTCTCAGTGCAGAGAGAAGTGAACCATATTCTAACTTGGGCAGAAAGAAATATTCCGTGCCCATCGGCAGTCTTCATTCCGGGAATAGAGAATTGGCACGCGCACTACATGTCCCGCCAGCAGATTATTCCCAGAGGAATGGTCTATTCACCCCGACATGTTTCGGGCTGTTTGTCAAGGATGGGGGACTCCGGATGTAGATCTTCTAGCATCCAGTGCAACATAAAGATAGTCGACTTTGTGTCCACAACAAAGGATCCATTCACATGCAGAACAGATGCGTTTATGATACTGTGGGATCAGCTTTTACTGATCTGTGCATTTCCCCCTATTCAGTTGCTGCCTTGACTTCTTTGCAGGATCAAGCTGGAAAGAAAACCGGTAATTCTGGCAGCACCAGCATGGCCCAGAAGGTCATGGTATGCAGAGGTCGTAAAGATGGCAGTGGAGGATCTGTGGTCCCTTCCACTAAGGCCAGACCTGCTCTCACAGGGGCCGATATTCCATCCTACTTATCGAAAGCTAAATTTAACGGCCTGGTTATTGAGACCCACATTCTGAAAAGACGTGGGCTTTCTAGGGCAGTTATTTCTACTTTAATGCTAGGAAGCCAGCTTCTAGAGCTATATATTATAGAGTCTGGAAGGCTTATGGTTCCTGGTGTGAATCCAAGGGTTGGTACCCTCGGAGATATATTATAGGCAGAATTCTTGCCTTTCTACAAGTAGGCGTAGAGATGAAGTTGGCCCTGAGTACTATCAAGGGCCAAGTCTCAGCCTTATCAATTTTATTTCAAAGACCACTTGCTACGCATTCTTTAGTCCAGGGTTTCATGCGAGGAGTGATGCGGATTAATCCGCCAGTTAAATCACCCTTAAGCCCTTGGGACTTGAATTTAGTTTTGTCAGTGTTACCAAAACCGCCATTTGAACCATTACAGCATGTTCCCTTAGTCCTTCTGACTAGGAAGCTGTTATTTTTGGATGCTATATCCTCAGCAAGGAGGGTTTCAGAATTGGCTGCTCTTTCTTGTAAAGAGCCATATTTGGTTATTCATGAGGACAGAGTGATGTTGGGCCCTCGTCCAGGTTTTTTACCAAAAGTGGTCTCAGGTTTCCACCTGAACCAAGATATTGTCCTGCCGTTTTTTTCCAAAACCATGTTGGTTATTCATGAGGACAGAGTGGTGTTACGCCCTCGTCCAGGCTTTTTGCCAAAAGTGGTTTCAGGCTTTCATCTAAATGAAGATATTGTCCTGACATCGTTTTTTCCAAAAACCATGTTCCAAAGAAGAAAAGTCACTACATTGTCTTGATGTGGTGAGAGCAGTGAAGATCTATTTAACCACTTCAGCCCCGGAAGGTTTTACCCCCTTCCTGACCAGAGCACTTTTTACAATTCGGCACTGCGTCGCTTTAACTGCTAATTACGCGGTCATGCAATGCTGTACCCAAACTAAATTTGCGTCCTTTTCTTCCCACAAATAGAGCTTTCTTTTGATGGTATTTGATCACCTCTGCCGTTTTTATTTTTTGCGCTATAAACAGAAAAAGACCGAAAATTTTGAAAAAAAATGATGTTTTCTACTTTTTGTTATAAAAAAAATCCAATAAACTCAATTTTAGTCATACATTTAGGCCAAAATGTATTCGGCCACATGTCTTTGGTAAAAAAAATGTCAATAAGCGTATATTTATTGGTTTGCGCAAAAGTTATAGCGTCTACAAACTAGGGTACATTTTCTGGAATTTACACAGCTTTTATTTTATGACTGCCTATGTCATTTCATGAGGTGCTAAAATGGCAGGGCAGTACAAAACCCCCCCAAATAACCCCATTTTGGAAAGTAGACACCCCAAGGAAATTGCTGAGAGGCATGTTGAACCCATTGAATATTTATTTTTTTTGTCCCAAGTGATTGAATAATGACAAAAAAAAAAAAAAATTACAAAAAGTTGTCACTAAATGATATATTGCTCACACAGGCCATGCGCATATGTGGAATTGCACCCCAAAATACATTTAGCTGCTTCTCCTGAGTACGGGGATACCACATGTGTGGGACTTTTTGGGAGCCTAGCCGCGTACGGGGCCCCGAAAACCCAGCACCGCCTTCAGGATTTCTAAGGGCGTAAAGTTGTGATTTCACTCCTCACTACCTATCACATTTTTGAAGACCATAAAATGCCCAGATGGCACAAAACCCCCACAAATGACCCCATTTTGGAAAGTAGACACCCCAAGCTATTTGCTGAGAGGCATGTTGAGTCCATGGAATATTTTATATTTTGACACAAGTTGCGGGAAAGTGACAATTTTTTTTTTTTTTTTGCACAAAGTTGTCACAAAATGATATATTGCTCAAACATGCCATGGGCATATGTGGAATTACACCCCAAAATACATTCTGCTGCTTCTCCTGAGTACGGGGATACCACATGTGTGGGACTTTTTGGGAGCCTAGCCGTGTACGGGGCCCCGAAAACCCAGCACCGCCTTCAGGATTTCTAAGGGCGTAAAGTTGTGCTTTCACTCCTCACTACCTATCACATTTTTGAAGGCCATAAAATGCCCAGATGGCACAAAACCCCCCCCAAATGACCCCATTTTGGAAAGTAGACACCCCAAGCTATTTGCTGAGAGGCATGTTGAGTCCATGCAATATTGTATTTTTTGACACAAGTTGCGGGAAAGTGACAATTTTTTTTTTGCACAAAGTTGTCACTAAATGATATATTGCTCAAACATGCCATGGGCATATGTGGAATTACACCCCAAAATACATTCTGCTACTTCTCCTGAGTACGGGGATACCACATGAGTGGCACTTTTTGGGTGCCTAGCTTCATACGGGGCCCCAAAATCCAATCACCGCCTTCAGGATTTCTAAGAGCGTTAATTTTTGATTTCACTCCTCACTACCCATCACAGTTTTGAAGGCCATAAAATGCCAAGATAGCACAAAACCCCCCAAAATGACCCCATTTTGGAAAGTAGACACCCCAAGCTATTTGCTGAGAGGCATGGTGAGTATTTTACAGCTCTCATTTGTTTTTGAAAATGAAGAAAGACAAGAAAAACATATTTTTTTTTTCTTTTTTCAATTTTCAAAAGTTTGTGACAAAAAGTGAGGTCTGCAAAATACTCACTATACCTCTCAGCAAATAGCTTTGGGTGTCTATTTTCCAAAATGGGGTCATTTGGGGGGGGTTTGTGCCATCTGGGCATTCCATGGCCTCCGAAACTGTGATAGGCAGTGAAGAGTGAAATCAAAAATTTACGCCCTTAGAAAGCCTGAAGGCGGTGCTTGGTTTTCGGGGTCCCGTACGCGGCTAGGCTCCCAAAAAGTCTCACACATGTGGTATCCCCGTACTCAGGAGAAGCAACAGAATGCATTTTGGGGTGTAATTTCACATATTCCCATGGCATGTTTGAGCAATATATCATTTAGTGACAACTTTGTGCAAAAAAAAAAAAAAAATTGTCTTTTTCCCGCAACTT
Source organism: Aquarana catesbeiana (assembly GCF_042186555.1). NCBI lineage: Eukaryota > Metazoa > Chordata > Amphibia > Anura > Ranidae > Aquarana > Aquarana catesbeiana. The sequence continues at coordinate 101,027,307 of NC_133335.1, read as the reverse complement.
GTGTCACAATATAAAATATTCCATGGACTCGACATGCCTCTCAGCAAATAGCTTGGGGTGTCTACTTTCCAAAATGGGGTCATTTGGGGGGGTTTTGAACTGTCCTGGCATTTTATGCACAACATTTAGAAGCTTATGTCACACATCACCCACTCTTCTAACCACTTGAAGACAAAGCCCTTTCTGACACTTTTTGTTTACATGAAAAAATTATTTTTTTTTGCAAGAAAATTACTTTGAACCCCCAAATATTATATATTTTTTTAAAGCAAATGCCCTACAGATTAAAATGGTGGGTGTTTCATTTTTTTTTTTCACACAGTATTTGCGCAGCGATTTTTCAAACGCATTTTTTGGGGAAAAAACACACTTTTTAAAATTTTAATGCACTAAAACACACTATATTGCCCAAATGTTTGATGAAATAAAAAAGATGATCTTAGGCCGAGTACATGGATACCAAACATGACATGCTTTAAAATTGCGCACAAACGTGCAGTGGCGACAAACTAAATACATTTTTAAAAGCATTTAAAAGCCTTTACAGGTTACCACTTTAGATTTACAGAGGAGGTCTACTGCTAAAATTACTGCCCTCGATCTGACCTTCGCGGTGATACCTAACATGCATGGGGCAATTGCTGTTTACATTTGACGCCAGACCGACGCTTGCGTTCGCCTTTGCGCGAGAGCAGGGGGGGACAGGGGTGCTTTTTTTTTTTTTTTTTTTTTTTTTTTTTTTTCTTTATTAATTTTTTGATTTTTTATCTTATTTTTAAACTGTTCCTTTCATTTTTATTTTTTTTTTAACATTTTTATTGTTATCTCAGCGAATGTAAATATCCCCTATGATAGCAATAGGTAGTGACAGGTACTCTTTTTTGAAAAAATTGGGGTCTATTAGACCCTAGATCTCTCCTCTGCCCTCAAAGCATCTGACCACACCAAGATCGGTGTGATAAAATGCTTTCCCAATTTCCCAATGGCGCTGTTTACATCCGGCGAAATCTAAGTCATGAAATGCTCGTAGCTTCCGGTTTCTTAGGCCATAGAGATGATTGGAGCCATTCTGGTCTCTGATCAGCTCTATGGTCAGCTGGCCGAATCACCGGCTGCATTCTCAGGTTCCCTGTTGGGCCAGGAGAGCCAGAGGAAAACATGGAAGACGGTGGGGGGGAATCCCTCCCACTGCTTGTAAAAGCAGTCTAGAGGCTAATTAGCCGCTAGGATTGCTTTTACATGAAAGCCGACCGCTGGCTGAAAAGAATGATACCAAGATGATACCTAAACCTGCAGGCATCATTCTGGTATAACCACTCAAAGTCCAGCAACATACCAGTACGTTGCTGGTCCTTGTATTGTAAACTTTTTTTTCATGCAGCCTGTGGGCTGAACGAAAAAAAGATATTGATCGGTGGGTATGCCCACCATTAGAATACCTCCCTTCATCCGCCCACTTCTAATGATGGGCATACATGCACCATTTATATATGCCGAAGCATGGGGGCATCCTCCCGCAAAAGGCAGGAGCAAATTGCTCCTCCACCCACTGCTGCCCCCACGCTTCGGCGTATATGCTGAAGTATGTAGCTGTGGTGGTGAAATCACCTCCAACAGCGCTGGAGTCACGGCTTTATATATCGTGGGAGCAAACGCTGTTGCTGTCAAGATAAATAAATCCGCGCTGCAACTGAATGGCGTACCTGCTAAGCAAATGATGGTTAACAAAAAAACAGAGTAACATTACAGTATAACAGTAATACTTACCATACCTGCAAAGCAAATACAAAAAAAAACATAGTAAAAAATAAAACATTTAACGCAACCTGTGCCTACCTAAAATATATATATGCCGAAGCATGGGGGCATCCTCCCGCAAAAGGCAGGAGCAAATTGCTCCTCCACCCACTGCTGCCCCCATGCTTCGGCATATATGCTAAAGTATGTAACTGTGGTGGTGAAATCACCTCCGACAGCGCTGGAGTCACGGCTTTATATATCGTGGGAGCAAACGCTGTTGCTGTCAAGATAAATAAATCCGCGCTGCAACTGAATGGCGTACCTGCTAAGCAAATGATGGTTAACAAAAAAACAAAGTAACATTACAGTATAACAGTAATACTTACCATACCTGCAAAGCAAATACAAAAAAAAAACATAGTAAAAAATAAAACATTTAACGCAACCTGTGCCTACCTAAAATATATATATGCCGAAGCATGGAGGCATCCTCCCGCAAAAGGCAGGAGCAAATTGCTCCTCCACCCACTGCTGCCCCCACGCTTCGGCATATATGCTGAAGTATGTAACTGTGGTGGTGAAATCACCTCCGACAGCGCTGGAGTCACGGCTTTATATATCGTGGGAGCAAACGCTGTTGCTGTCAAGATAAATAAATCCACTCTGCAGCTGAATGGCGTACCTGAAAACAAAAAAGTGGTTAACAATAAAAAAACAAAGTATAAAAAAATTGCATACCTATAAAGCAAACATGATAAGAACATAACAATAAAACATTGCAGTATAGAATACAATAAAAAAGAGCAGAACAATAGAGAGAGAATAGAGAGAGAGAACAATAAAACGACAACTATTTTTGTTTTTTTTATTTTATATTTTTTTTGTATTTTTATTTTTGTATTTTTTTTTTATTTTTTTTTTTTTTTAACACTTTTTTTAGTAATGCGATGGCATCTTGGGAGACCCTGTGTTAGTGTGCCTAGTCTGTGCTGTGCTGAACCCTACGCTAATACTCCACTAGTGTATGGTAGCGTTCAAAACATTCACCAATGCATAGACCAGGATTGTCAGGACAGGAGGGACAATAATACCGGGTGTCACGCCTAAATCCGCGCTTGCTGCAGACACGACATCTTTTTTGGGGGGCTCGTTGGGTAGGGGTACTCTGGAGGACATAAGGAAAATGCCTCCCATGCAGCCGGCTTACTGCATTTGGATTAGGAAGGTGAGGTAGAGCACCGTCTGGAAACAGAAGGGCTCTGACGATCTCTTCCTGGAATTTAAGGAAGGATCCAGTCCGTCCTGAAGCTCTGTATAGCACATGAGCATTCAGCAAAGCCAATTGAAATAAATAAACAGACACTTTTTTGTACCAGCGTCTGGCCTTACGGGCAACTAGGTACGGCGCCAACAACTGGTCGTTGAGGTCCACCCCTCCCATATTAAGGTTGTATTCGTGGACACAGAGGGGTTTCTCCACAACACCAGTCGCCGTAGTAATTTGGGTCGTCGTGTCTGCATGAAGGGAGGTAAGAACGAAAACATTCTTATTGTCCCTCCACTTCATAGCGAGCAAATTATTATACTTCAAGCAGGCTCTCTCCCCCAGCCTAAGACGGGACTCTACAAGCCGCTGGGGAAAGCCCCGGCGATTAGGTCGCACGGTGCCACATGCTCCAATCTGATGATCAAACAAGTGACTAAAAAGTGGCACGCTCGTATAATAATTGTCCACGTACAAGTGGTACCCCTTTCCGAATAAGGGTGACACCAAGTCCCACACTATCTTGCCAGCGCTTCCTATGTAGTCAGGGCAGTTTATCGGCTCTACGTGACTATCTTTGCCCTCGTAAACCATAAATCTACATGTATAGCCTGTGGCCCTGTCACAGAGCTTATACATCTTGACCCCGTATCTGGCATGCTTGCTGGGAAGGTACTGTTTGAATGACAAGCGGCCAGAAAACGTAATCAGGGACTCATCAACGCAGACAACTTGATGGGGAGTAAACAAGTCTGCAAAACACTGGTTGAAGTGGTTTACGAGGGGCCGAATTTTGTAGAGCCGATCGTATGCAGGGTCTCCACGAGGACGACAGAGTTCATTGTCGTTGAAGTGCATGAACCGCAAAATCTGCTCGTATCGTGCCCTGGTCATGGAGGCAGAGGACACGGGCATGTGGTGAATTGGGTCAGTGGACCAATATGACCGCAACTCACTCTTTTTGGTTATGCCTATGAGGAGGGAAAGGCCCAGAAAGATCTTAAATTCGGAGACCGTAATTGGTCTCCAATCTCTGGCAAGGGAGGACTGGGGAATAGTGGCGATGTGTTGACCAGCGTACAAATTGCTTTGGTCCACAATAGATCTATAGAGATCTTCGGTGAAAAACAGCGAATAAAAATCCAGTGGCGTAAAGTCAACTGTTTCCACCTGAATTCCGGGTTGGCCAGTGAAAGGGGGAAGTACGGGTGCTGCAGAAGTGGTGGGTTCCCAATTCGGATTGGCGAATGCAGCAGGAAGGGCACTATAGGCACGAGGGGCCTGTGTTCGTCTTCTTCTTGGTGGCAGCGGGACACTACTTGTGCTTGCCACCTCGCCAGCTTGAACTGCACTTATGGAACTCGCCACGTCACCACGTGATACTGCAGTGCTGGATGTACGACCAGGGTGTACTAGGCCGCTGGTGCTTGCCAGTTCACCAGAAGGAGTAGCGGCACTAGTACTTCTCTGCTCCATACGAGAGCCCTGCGGTTCTTGCACTTCAAGGACAGAAGAAGTTCGGGGTCTGGTACGCCTGACCCTAGCAGGGACCACAACTCCGTCGTCAGAGCTATCTGTCATGGAGCCGCTGTCCTCTACAGGTTCGTATTCTGAGCCTGAACTTGACAGATGAGTGACTTCCTCTTCACTATCTGTCATACTCAGAAACGTGTAGGCCTCTTCACTAGTGTACCTTCGATTTGCCATTTTGGCCTCTAAATTTAGGGGTACACTAGTGAGACTCACAGGCAAAAAAGCTCCTGACTGTTAGCGACTGATTCAAAACGCTACCAAAAAACTGTTAGCGATCGCAGGGATCAGACCTGACTCTGCGAACACTGCAGTTATGTGTGCTTAGTGTTTTGTAAGTGTCAGTTATCGATCGATACTGCACTTGGGTGGGCTGGGCTGGGCTGGGCTGGGCCGAGGGGCAAAACGCAGGTGCTAGCAGGTATCTGGGCTGATCCCGCTAACACTGTGTTTCAGGGAACCCTAAACTGCTGGGGAGTATAGATCTGATCGGATCAGATATTGATCCGTTCAGATACTATAGCACTAAGGGAGGTGTATACTGCGTGCATGGGTTTTAGCGGTACTGGCGCTAACCTGACGCTGCCTGGGGCGACGCAGACCTTATCAGATCCTAAAAACGTAACTTATATCACCGCCGGGCAATTAGGGGGTTAAACCTTTATAAGGTAATAAACGGCGGGTGCCCTAAAACTATAATAAACTATAATAAACTGTAATAAACTATAATAAACTACAAAAAACAAACTAGCTAACCAGCGTCACCCGTAACACTTATACGGTGATCGCTGGTGAAAGGGTTAACTAGGGGGCAATCAAGGGGTTAAAACCTTTAGCAGGTAGTATATGGGGGTCCCTGTCGCTATAAAACACTGACAGCGAACCTATATACTTACCTCCCTAACTAGCGTCACCTGTGTCACTAATACAGCGATCAGAAAAACGATCGCTTAGCGACACTGGCGATGGGGGGTAATCAAGGGGTTAACTTTTATTAGGGGGGGTTAGGGCGGTACCCTGGACCTAAAGGGGGGTACCCTAGACCTAAAGGGGGCTAACCTAACTGCCCTAACACTTGTAACTGACACAAACTGACACCAATGCAAAAAAAAAAAAAACTGCTATTGGTGTCAGAGTGACAGGGGGTACAGGGGGGTGATCGGGGGGTGATCGGGGGGTGACTGGGGGGTGAAAAGTGTGCCTGCGTGTTCTACTGTAAGTGTAGTGTTGGTGCACTTACTTGGATGTCTTCTCTCCTCTGCGCCGGGACGAAAAGACCGGCTCGAGGAGGGATGACATCACTTCCTTTCCCTCTGTTTACATTACAGAGGGAAAGGAAGCGTTTTCATTCGCCGGGAGCGATCGGGAGGGGATGGCCTCCCCCTCACCTCTCATCGCCCGCGAACGAGAGCCGACCGCCTATGGCACCGGGGGGGGGGGGGGGTCCGATCGGACCCCCCACCCGCAGGAGGCAGATCACGTACGGGTACGTGATTCTGCCTGCCCGTGCCATTCTGCCGCCGTATATATGCGTTAGGCGGTCGGCAAGTGGTTAAAGAAAACTGCTCAGATTCGTAAGACTGATGTCTTATTTATTCTGCCAGAGGGTCCTAAAAAAGGACAGGCAGCATCAAAATCCACTGTGGCTAAGTGGATTCGGCAGGTTATAATTCAAACTTATGATTTAAAGGGAAAGATTCCCCCTTTTCAAGTTAAGGAGCACTCTACCAGAGCGGTTGGTGTTTCTTGGGCAGTGCGTCACCAGGCCTCCATGTCTCAGATCTGCAAGGCCGTGACTTGGTCTTCAGTGCATACATTTACAAAATGTTATCAAGTAGATGTAAAATGGAATGAGGATATCGCCTTCGGACGCAGTGTGCTGCAAGCAGCAGTATAATTCCTCAAGGTCTGGGGGTGCCCTACAGGTTGTGTCTCTCTCCCCTCAAGTAGCATTGCTATGGGACATCCCACCAAGTAATTACTTGAGGCTCTGTGTCCTATGATGTACGATAAAGAAAATAGGAATTTTAAAACAGCTTACCTGTAAAATCCTTTTCTTGGAGTACATCATAGGACACAGAACTCCCGCCCCTCTGTTTTATGGGGTGAGAGTATATTGCTTATATTGCTTGGCTACAAAAACTGAGGACTCCTGGAAGGAGGAGGGGTTATATAGGGGAGTCAACTTCCTGTATTGGTTATACCAGTGTCAACACCTGACGGTAGGCCCATAACCCACCAAGTAATTACTTGAGGCTCTGTGTTCTATGATGTTCTCCAAGAAAAGGATTTTTACAGGTAAGCTGTTTTAAAAATCCTATTTTAGTAAATATAAAAGATAAAATTTCACTTACAATAAAGTTATTTTATCAGGGCAAAGCACCAAGCTAAAACACCTATCATGCCAGGAGATGCTGAAACTCTCTGACAATGTTTTGGGGTCATGCTTCTTCTTTTTTTGCTTTTCAGAGTTCATTAACCTCTTGCAGACCACCCCATAGCACATTTACTGCTACAGGGTGGCCGCCCTGCGCAGGATCATGTATATATACATGATTCTGCACATCCAGGTTTTGGGCGCAAGTGCGCGCCACCAGCAGCTCGTTCTCACTGTGTTTTTATACAGCGGGAGCTGATCAGTGGGTCCCACGGACCCGATGTCCTGCTGGCACCTGCTGTATGTTCGGTACACAGGCAGATCGCTGTTCTGTCAGTAAGGAAGGCATGGATCCTGTGTTTCTGTAAATCAGGAACACTGACCCATGCCTTCCACTAGTAAAAGCACCTCACGCACTACTCTGGAACATTAGCTAGGCACACAGTTAACCCTTTGATCGCCACTGATGTTAACCCCATCCCTGCCAGTGTCATTAGTACAGTGACAGTGCATATTTTTAACACTGCTAATGCACACAGGACGTTCTAAAGATGCCAGCTCTAAAAACGCCCGTTTTTCTGCATTTAGCCGCATTTTTACATTAGCGTTCCTTTGTCTTTTTGTGCATTCTTCCATGTTTTTTGGCGTTGGGGTTTTTGGACATTTTTTTTTTTTTCAAAAATGTTTTTATTAACGCCCAACGTGGGCAAGGACAATGTAATACAAGCACACAGCATCACCATAATAAACAACTATATAGATAGGAGGAGCGGCATGTTTCATATATACATGTGATCATACAGTTTCATTACTGATAGTACATTTCTGTTAGGTTGAAATGAGATGATGAAGTATCCATTAATCTGAACATTACATATGTATATTTATCTCTCCAGGGGATAAGGTAAATAGCTCTAGGGTCTTTCCTTCTACTTACACATTTACTAACCTATTCCCTCCTTCTTTCACCATCTCCTTCCTCCATCTAGTGTACTATTTGTGCGCTTGCATTAACAACCCAAGAAAGGAAAAATAAAAAAGGGGGGGGGGAGACACCGGGGAAAGAGGGGGGGGGGGTAGAATGACTAGAGGAGGATAAGGGGTAGATTATGAGAGAGGAACAGGCTAGAGCCCTGGCTGAGTCAAGACAGCCCCGAAGTTTGGACGCACTAAGGTGTCTGGTCTATCAGGACATTCTAAGGGCAATGAATTGTTTCCATAATGCCCATGTTTTGTTATATTTTTCTTGTTGGTTACTCGCTGAAAGCACCAGGTCTTCCAGCTTACTTATATCTTCTACTTTCTGAATACAATTTGCTACTGTTGGCGGTGTTTGGTTTTTCCAGCAAAGTGGGATACATGCTTTGGCAGCATTTAACAGATGACACACAATCGACCTTTTGTATAATTTTGCCGACATGGTAGATACATGTAATAAGAAGTAGGCCGGATCATCCGGGACATTGTACTCTGTAAATTTCTGAATAATTTCTCTAATTTTGGTCCAGAAAAATGTAAGTTTAGGGCAGGACCAAAAGACATGTAATATCATGCCTCTATGTCTTAGACATCTCCAGCAGATTTCCGACGTCTCTGGGTATCGGATATGTAAAGCATGTGGGGTGAGGTACCACCTTGTTAAGAGCTTGTAATTTGTTTCCTGTACTTTAGTACAGATGGAGGATTTTGAGGTGAACATAATTATGCGTTGAACCTGGGCCGGTGTAAAAGTGCGGTCCAGGTCTTTTTCCCATTTACTTATGAAGTTCAACGTCATATCCTCTGCCGGAGAGATCAAGAGGCTATACATCAGGGACAGCACCTTCGAAAGGGTGTCCTCTGTCACACAGAGTTCCTCAAATGTTGTTAAAGGCTTATTAAAACATTGTGGGTTAGGTATAGATGTGAGGAAGTGTCTTAATAGGAGAGCAGTCCAGAATGGTAGCTTAAATGGCCCTGTGGCACCTGTAAGTATTTCTATCGAGGCCCAATGTCCGTTTATCAAAAAGTGTTGTGCCCTTGTTCAGTTAGCTGTGTAAAGCTTGTCTCTGATTCGGGGATCCATCCCGGGAGGAAATTGAGGGTTTCCTATAATGGGAAATAGTGGTGATTCAGGCGTGGAGAGCAAATGTGTAAAACATGCATGTGAACTAACGCGGATTGTTGTACCTATAGTTGGGTGTTTCTTTAGAGTGGATGGCAAGTGTTCACGGCACCAGATCGCACTTCCTAGCGGAATTTGTGTTTGGGCTTGTTCCAAACGTGTCCATAATTTAGAGTCCTGGTGACGGCACCAGTCAATGATCCTGCCCAAATGGACCCCCCATTTAACTTGGGGAGGGACAGAAGGGTACGTGATAAGCGTGGTTTCTTGTTTGCCCAGATAAAGGTATTAAATTAATCGTGTACTTTTTTAAAGAACTGTGAGGGGATTGAGATTGGGAGTGTATGTAGTAGATATAGAAATTTGGGTAGGATGCACATTTTGATCAAGTTACATCTGCCAAACCATGAATGAAGGCCTTTGTGCCACGAGTCCAGCAGGGCCTTAGTCTTGATCAGTAAGGGGGTAAGTTTAGGTCGAAAATGCGAGTTAAATCAGCTGGGACCGAAGTGCCTAGATATGTGAGGGTGGAGGATGTCCATTTGAAATTAAAATTAGATTTAAGAGTGGACAAGAGGGAAGGTGGAATCTCCACCCCTATCGCTTCTGATTTGGTATAATTAATTTTCAGATTGGCGATAGCACCATATATGTCGAATTCTCAGAGGAGGTTCGGGAGTGAGATAGATGGATTTGTGAGGGAGAAAAGCAGATCATCAGCATAAGCTGATACTTTATAGTGATTGTCTCCCACCGTAAGGCCTTGGATATCTGGGTTCAGTCTGATCTTGCATAAAAATGGCTCTAGAGATAGGGCAAATAAGAGGGGTGATAGTGGGCAGCCCTGTCTGGTTCCGTTTTTAATCGGAAATGGGTCTGATAGGATGCCATTCGTTTTGACCTGTGCAGTAGGAGTTGAGTAGATTTGGGTAATCGATTTAATCATAGTTTCCCCCTAGGCCGATGTGTCTGAGGACCGCAAACATATAGGGCCAATGGACTCAGTCGAATGCTTTTTCAGCGTCGGTATTGACAAAAATAGATGGTACATGAGTCTGATTAGCTATATGAATGAGGTTCAGTACTTTCGTTGTGCTGTCCCTGGCTTCCCTTGTGGGGATAAACCCCACTTGATCTAGATGAATTAAGTTTTGCATATGTCGGGCTAGTCGGGTCGCCAAAATTTTAGTGAACAGTTTGAGGTCAATGTTTAGAAGGGAAATGGGTCTGTAGTTACTACATATGGTCGAGTCTTTTCCGTCCTTCGGTATTATGGTAACATGTGCCTTTACAGTGTAAAAAGTCACCATATGGGGGCTAAGAGTCAGGAGGAGAGTCTTATAATATTGCAGGGTGAACCCGTCCGGACCCGGTGCTTTACCCGGTTTGGTTGAGCTGATTGCCAATTCCAGTTCTTCTTTAGTGATCGGGGTATCTAAGTCTGCCTTGTCTTCGGGGGTCAGTGTGGGCATTTGAGCTGAGGTTATGTAGTCTTTTATTATTGAAGGGGTACTAGATGGAGTCGGTAGATTGTACAGGGTTTCGTAATAATCTCTAAACACCTTAGATATTTGGTTTGGTAAGCTGACTTTGGATCCATTCGGGGTTCTCATGTGGGGAATGTATGTTTGTGTTTTAACGTCTCTAACCGCTCTGGCTAAAACCTTCCCACATTTGTTCCCGGATTCGTATGCCGTAAGGCGGCATTTTTGTAGCATCGCCTTGGCTCTGTAACCAAGGATGTCATTAATTTGATTGCGGAGCGAAGCCAGTTCTGCTTCTAGGAGGGGGCTAGCGGAGCGTTTATGTTGTAATTCTACTGTATTAAACGTGGATAAAAGCCGCTCTGATTGTCCCTCTCTTTCTCTCTTAATACGAGCCCCATGTTTTATAAGGATTCCCCTTATTACCGCTTTATGGGCCTCCCATATTATTCCTGGGCTACTGTCTACAGTGGTATTTGTTTGAAAGTAACAGATTAATTCCCTATTGACTTCTTCTACTACTTCTGGCCTTTGTAGGAGACTCTCATTCAAACGCCAAATGCATGTTTTGTGTGAGGGGGTATTGGATAGTGCAAATCTCAGAAAGATGGGAGCATGATCAGACCACGTCCGCAGGCCAATAGAGGAGCTCCGCACCTCATGTAGTTGGCTGTGAGGGATTAAAAAGTAATCTATTCTTGTATAAGTTTTATGAGGGGGGGAGTAGAACGTATAGTCCCTTTCTCCTGAATGTTGAAGACGCCATACGTCAATCAGCTGGGACCCATGGAAGGTTTGGACAATGCGTTTTCGGGAGCTCGTCGGAATTGAAGAGGTACCCGAGGAAGTATCAACCGCTGGGATTAGAGGGGTGTTAAAGTCTCCTCCAAGGATGAGGAGACCCTCCTTGAAGTCAGAGAGTTTGGAGAGGGTGCGCTTTAGAAAAGCATCCTGATGTTCGTTGGGGGCATATATAGTCGCTAAAGTCAATTGTACGTCACCTGTAAGACCCTTGATAAATGCAAAGCGTCCCTCCTTGTCTAGCATGGATTTTTGTAAGGTCCAAGGTAATCCCCCGGACAATAAGATGGAAACCCCTCTAGATTTAGTTTTGTTGGTGGAATGGTAAGCTAAAGGGAAAAATTTATTTTTGAGGATCGGGAGTTTGTCTTCCTTAAAGTGAGTTTCTTGAATGAAGGCCACGTCAACCTTTGTTTGTCTTAAATCATTCATGAGCATGCGTCGTTTCTCAGGTATATTTAGACCTTTTGCATTGATGGAATATACCTTTAGGCTGTCCATCCTCAACCAGGGCTATTGCAGAAGACAAAGGGGGGGGGGAGTTAAAAAGAAAGGACTGATAGGGGGGAGGGATGGGGAAGGGTACGGGTGGGAAAATCTACGAGGCGTCCACTCAGCGCGGGCTCCCAGCCCTGATCTCTGTTTGTGTGTCTTTTGTTTGGATGCCGCTATATCCCCTTAAACAGGTGTTTAACAATAACTGAAAAGCCAAACAGATTATCAATAAGTGAAAAATAAACTAACTGAACTATGGGGGGGTAGGGGGATAAAAATATTACTAATATTAGCAAGTATTACACTTGCATGTGCACAACTCGTCCGTTCTGGACTACGGTTGTGCCGGGTGCCGGCCTAATTGGGGGAGTGACTGGTCTAAGCCGCGAGGAGGAGCTCCCACCCCGGCCCGTCCAGCCCAGCTTTACGTTCTTTAGGTTCGGGGCCATGGTGTTTCCCCCAAGAAATGGGGATCCACCTTCCTCACCACCAACCCCGGGTCTGGTCCACTCCAACCTCCTCTCCCAAACTCCCAGAGAGGGGGGGAGACATGAAACCAAGGCCGGTTTGTGGCTGCACTCCCGCTCCTCCGGTCCACGGGGGCCCGACCCCCCACATCCGGTATTGTCCAGAAGAGGGTGCCCGAGCCCCCCGCCGGCCGGGGGACACAGGAACAACAAACACATGAACCATCTCCAGCATTTCTGACACTTTTAAACCGTCAGTTGAATCCACCAAGCCTCACATGTAGGTCACAACCGACGGGAAGGCAGAAAAACCTGTACTAACCTACATTTATTTACTTTAACAAGGGTTAGGTGTAAAGGTATTGGATTATATTCAATAAAAGGCAAAACATAACAACACTTTTTCAAAATGAAGCAAAGGAACTGAGGAACAAGAGACCCGCTCCCCTCCTTAATATACAGGGAGTCGCGTCCCCCGCTCCCTCCCCCACACCATCCAGGGCCGTCCGAGCTACATCGGTCAGATATCAAGATCTCTGTCTCTGCTATAAGTCCCATGTCCTTCATGGATATTGCTGTATCACTGTGGCCTCCCCATACCCCCGACCTCAATATGCGTGAACCTCTATGAACCGTATCTCCATTGTTGTTTGAGACGGAGATGCTACTCTCATGTGACAGTCCGTTAGGAGATACATGCAATAATTTTGTAACGTCTCATTCAGCAATCGAGGTATCACTTTGTGAAGTTCCCATGCGGCAGAAATGTCATAGGGCAGAGGGCGGGCATGGGAAGCAGGATCAGAGGGTCTAAACTCGGCCTATCTGGTTCTCGACTAGAAATGTCTTCGGGAGAAAACCTGGAGGTCGTCAAATGGTAGGGAGAAATTGTTCCGGAATAAATGTCATGTATGAAGCAAAAGCATTGTAGTTACCTTTGGGTAAGAGGTTCTCTTTAGGACTCACGGGTGCCATCTGGTGTGAGTGCCCTGGATCTTCGACGCTGTCTCTGTGGTCTGGGTTGGGTGTTGCTCCGCAAGGTGCCCGGTCCCGAGCGGCTGCCCTGTTGTGGGATGAAAAGGAACCAGTTCTGGACCCTTATAGGGGGCTCTCTCAGGAAGTCAAAGAGGCCTGGTAAGTCCCTAGGGGAACGGAGGGTAAAGGTAGATTGGTCTTTCTTAAAGAAGACAGACAACGGGTATCCCCAGCGATAAGTAGCTCCATGTTGGCAGGCCAGATCCAGGACCGGGCGGAGGATAGCCCTTCTTTGCAGTGTAGCACGGGAGACATCTGGCAGAATTTTAATTTGAGCGCCATCAAAATCTATTTCTCTGGCCTCCCATGCCCTGCGGATTATACTTTCTTTATGGAAGTAATGATGCAGGCGGCAGATGACGTCCCTTGGTCTGTTAGGGTCTGCTGAACGGGGGCCCAATGCTCTATGAATACGGTCAAATTCTAATCTTTGGGGGAGCGTGTCACCCGGGATTTTATGAAAAATGTCCGCTGCCGTAGCGGCGAGATCCTCAGAGCCTGTCGCCTCAGGGAGGCCCCTTAGACGCAGGTTGTTCCGCCTACTCCTGTCCTCCATTTCTTCCATGTGTAGCTGGAGCATAGTTGCTGCATCTATGTGGGCCTCTTGTAAGCCTCGGTTCACACCAGAGGCGGCACGACTTGCAAGTCGCCTCGCCGAGGCGACCTGCACATGACTGCCCGGGCGACTTGCAAAACGACTTCTGTATAGAAGTCTATGCAAGTCGCCCCAAGTCGCCCCCAAAGTTGTACAGGAACCTTTTTCTAAGTCGGAGCGACTTGCGTTGCTCCCCTTAGAACGGTTCCATAGCACAGAACGGGAGGCGATTTGTCAGGCGACTAGGTCGCCTGACAAGTCGTCCCTGTGTGAACCGAGCTTTAATGTTCCAAATCCGCAACTCTGTGTTCTAGATCTACTACCGAGGTCTCCCCCGCTGACAGCCTAGTCGATAATGTCTGCAGCTCCCCTCTTACCTCCTTTATCTCCTTGCGATGTTGTGTTTCAATGCATGTGACGAGAGATTGATGTCCTTTTTAGTTGGCAGGGCTTTTAATAGTGCCCATAGCTCTGCCTCCCCACCTGTGTCTCGTAGCCCGAGCAGCGCTGTCTGCTCTCCCGACTGCAGAGCCTCTGGAGTGTCTGAAAAGGAGTCTTACTCCATCGATGCTGCGGGGGACGCCGGCCGGCCGTCCGCTCTCTGTGAGGATTCCACCGCCACACGCGGCTCCGCCATCTTAGGAGTGGGGGACTCAGGCCGGGGCTGCATGAGAAAGTGTTCTATACTGCCTCTGTTGCTGCCGATTTTAGGCGCTTTAGCTTTCCCCTTGGTCCTCCTCCTCTTGGGGTACATTCCGTGCTAGGATGGGTGGAGTCGGATCAAAATTGGCTCGGCTAGCCGGGAGGGGGCCGGGAGCTCCAGCAAAATGTGTCCTCAGTCAGCCATGTCCAGGCCACACCCCCTGGATATTTTTTTCATTAAAAACACTCTTTATAATGTAAAATCACCTAAAAATGTAAAAATATATAAGCGCAGTTTTTGTTTTTACAGCTCCTTTTTTTTGCTCCTGAACACACAGGCTGTTGTTTTTTTTCGACTGCCCCTAAACGCTTATGCCTCCAAACGCCTCTGACAGTTTATATGTGCATGGACACAATGGCTAACATGGAGGGGCTTTTAGAGGCAGTTAAACTTCAAACGCCGCTAATAGCAGCTGTAAAAACATCCTGTGTGCATGAGCCCTAATAATGTCACTGGTCCCCAAAAAAGTGTTAGGTGTTCGATTTGTCCGCCGCAATATCACAGTCCCAATGTAGGTCGCTAATCGCCACCATTGCTATTAAAAATAAATAAATAAAAATATCCCATAGTTTGTAGACGCTATAACTTTTGCACAAACCAATCAATATACGCTTATTGGGATTTTTTTTTTTTTTTTTTACTAAAAAGATGTAGCAGAATACATATTGATCTAAATTGATGAAGAAATTCAAATTATTTATTTTTTTGGATGTGTTTTAGAGCAGAAAGTAAAAATATATTGTTTTTCTTTTAAATTGTTGGCTTCTTTGTTTATAGCGCAAAAAATAAAAACTGCAGAGGTGTTGAAATACCACTAAAAGAAAGCTGTATTGGTGGCAAAAAAGGACATACATTTTATTTGGGTACAGCGTCGCATGACTGCGCAATTATCAGTTAAAGTAACACAGTGCCGTATCGCAAAAAATGGCCTGGTCATGAAGGGGGGTAAATCTTCTGGAAGTGAAGTGGTTAAACCAGTTGCATAGATAGCTTACAACCATATATGCCCTTACTCCACTTCTACAGGTCAAACATGCACAATTTAGGGCCAGTTTTGAAGGTTTACTTATGGGAGGAACTCTGAACACGTGGAGTAAATTCATACAAGCATGGAAAACGAACTGCAGGCTAATATTGTGGGCTTGGGAAGAATCAGATCCATGAGTCAGAGGTACAAAGCAAGAAAGCTTAACCCCTTAGCCCCCCCCCCCCCCCCCCACAGGTTATCATAATCTGGGTTTTTTTTTTTTTTTTACTGTCTGTGGCCAATTGGCAAGATTCTCTCTCTTTTTCTGTCCTGAAAGCACACAGGAAGTGAAAGGAAATCACCAGGAAGATTTCCATTCTATTCCTGTTCCAGTGCCACCGTAAAATGTGAATGCTTTTTTTTAATAATGAAAAAATACATCTGTGCTCACTTTTTTCTATTTCTTTGTTTTAGCATTCATAAGTCCTGCAAAGTTTGACACTTGGATCCTTCTATCCTCCAGCACCAGCCCACCCCTGTCACTATGCATATTGCTAATACTGCAAATGCTGCGACTGACAGCTACTTGCAAAGATTTTGCTGTAATGAATGTCATGGGTCATTTGTGTGTGCCAGTGATTGCCGCATAGAGAGCTATGGCAGGTTGGTAATTACAAATAAAAAGGCATTAATAAGGTGGCTTGAAGATGTGCTTTGCTGGGAGCTGCAACATAAGTGGCTCTTGAATCTTTCCAAAACTATGCGTAGTTCCAGAGAGACTCAAGAGTAGTGTGATAGTGGCTGTGGCTCCCAGCAATGTCTCCCAATGATACTGTAAACATAGAGGCTGACAGCAGGAGCAGCTTACAAATAGTTTGCTGTAAATACATTTTTTCGTTTACATATTTATGTATTTTTATATATTATATTTATATCATTTTATATATTTTTTCTATTATTTCAATTCTGTTTTTGCTATTCATGGCTCAGACAGATCAGTAAGAATTGATAGGAACTAATGTTTTTTCTACTGAAAGGAAAAAAGAGGAAACAAAACTGAGTGAGGTTCCAACCATCTACTAACTTATCCAAAAGAAAAAAAAATGGCTTAGATGCACATAAAGTTATAGCTTTTTCAAACTATTATATGCATACAGTATATAAAGCAAAAAAAATAATGTATGGCTAAGTAACGCCTGGGTTTACTATGCAGGGCTCCAAATGATTAGAGTCTTATCTGATTTTTAAATAGTAAAAAATAAATAAATTATTGATAACTATGTATTTGCCAGTATGCTTCTAAAATACTGTTTCTTGACTGTTTTTTGAAACTTCAGCTAATATTTGAATAGGTATAAGATTTTAGCTTTTTAGTGTCAGTCGTCAGCCTTTTTTTTTTTGTAGTATCTGTCATCAAAATATAAAGAAGTATCTGTGACATTTCTTGTTCATTAGCTGCAAGCAGTCTTTTGCTGGTCAGAAGCGTGCGGAGCCATAATACCCAGAACACCGATGTCAGCAATTTTACTGATCTTGGAAACGTTCCAGGGGTAGAAGCAATAAACAAGCTCATGTGTTCATTATGCCAGTATTTCTACAGGATGAAACAGTTTCCACAATAATGCTAATTCCTTTGGCATTGCATGATTGGTAATAGAAAGCAAATTAACATAATCATAGGGAAGCTAACATCCTAAAGTCAGTATGTTAACATAATTTAGGGACCTGTATAATCAGTCAATGGTTATTATATTTATTAGTTTTACTTGAGTGCTTAATGAGTAGGTATACTTTCACAGTAAAATGAACCACATGCCCTACCACCACAAACACATGGATCTCAGAGGCAAATTTGACCCAACTGTAACTGCCATGGCCTGCCCATATTTACAGCCTCCTTAGAGCCAGTCAACTGTGGAGCAACGAGCTGCACCTGACCTAAAAGAACAATGGCCACTTAATTTCCCTACGTTCATATGGCAATGTTCTGATAATTCTGAATACTGTAAATACTGCAGGCCGGGGCTGCAACAACCAGACCTCAGTTCCCTCAAGGACCACTATCTATGTTCTTCCCAAGTTTGTATGAGTTTCTGTGGATCAAGCTGATGTACAAAACTTTGAATTATGACTTAGGAGAACCCTAACAAAAATGAATTAAAGTGAATCTGGAGCAAGGATATAGACATTCAAGCATTTAAATATTATTAAAAGCAGAAGAATAGAAGTTGCAGTTGAAGCCATTCTCTCAGTAGCTCAACTTACCCCCCAGTAGTAATGCAGCTCCCTTCTAACCCCCAATGTAAACATAAAGTAGGTGCTCTGGGAGGGAGAAAAGAGGGGACTGAGCTGCTGAGAGAACAACTTTAGTTGTTCTGCTGCAAAATTTGAGGCTACATTTCTCCACAGTGTTTGCTGCTATAAAGATCAGTGAGGACTTGTTATTAAAGTTAATGTACTAATTGATAAGAACATTTCCAATCTTGAATGTCCATAGCCTGGCCACAGGTTAATTTTAAATCCAAACTCCAAATCTCTAAAACAATAACATTGCAATATGAAACTGGACTCGTCGCCAGAAAAAAAGTAGTTGTTGTCATGTTTCGTATAACTCACAATAAAAAAACCTGTATGAGCTCTACCAACCCAAATGTATAGCTATGAACACAGCTATCACATACCTGGTGAAGACTGGAATGTGGTGGAGGCCTCTCTTGCACCTCCGCCTAACACTCCTGAAGGTGGGGACAGAGAGTGTAAAGGCAAGGAGTGGCACGAGTGCCGTAGCAGCTGGCTGGTGATGTCCACTCTGTAGGTGGGTAGAGCTGGTAGTCACAATTCTCGGAACAGGATGCAAGATCAGCTTGGCACCAGAGCATGGGATGGAAGCAGAACCAGGAGAGGAGCAGCAGTCAGCGGTATGTGCACACGTTCGCGCACACGCACAGATCTGTGTGCGATGAACTGGCACTGCAGAAATTACATTGGTCTTTCGCTTATAAATATATGCACATGTGCAATGTGCATGAGCATGTATCCACACTGGCCTTTTAGTGGTGGAGATCCGTTTTACCTTACAACAGCCCACTGTACATATTGAGAATTGCAAAAAATTATTTTATTTAATAAAATGCATAGAAAAGCCAACATTTTTAATTCAAATCATTCAAACGTGACATTCATACAGGTAAAACTCCATGTCCACCTCTCATAACAATATTAATTGACCACATGTATATAACAAATAAGATTTATGGCATATATATATATATTTGGGCAATTGTGATGCTTGCACCCTCAAAGTGTTGGACCAACATAGAGGGATACGTGTATATATGTTTATACACGAAAGCCATATTGTTGACTATACTCCTGCAGGCAGCTAGTCCTGGACCGTTCAAATGTGAGACCTTGGTTCCTTGAAAAGGTGCAGAAAGTAGCACAAAACTTGTCATCAATGGTTTCCAATGTAATGATAGAAATAATAAGAACGTAGCTGAAGAAACATGTGACATTGACAGTGGTCCAGAGGAGGTACAATAAATCAGAGTCTGTAGTTTAAAGGTTGCCACATATAATAATAGAGGCTGAGGATAAAGCATGTATTATAAGTCCTCCACACAGGATAGTATAACATGTCCTAAGGGACCATTTGTTATCCAAGGTATAAAGACCCAAGCAGGTCGTAACAGTTCCAAAGATAATAAATTATAAGTATACTTATCGTAATCATTCCTTGCAAAGGTGGACTGTGGAGTAGCCTGACCGGTTTGGCCGATCTGCACCGGCTGCTTTAGAGGCTCGGAAGAGTGCCATCCTTCTCATGTTTCCCTGTTGAACAGATTCCTGATGTATACAGTGTTTCACTTGGGAAATGTTATAAGTCTTCATTGTTTTGTGTAGGACTGTAGAACCAAGAAAAAATTGATCTTCGTAAACTGCCTTTCCTGCCCAGAATAGTGGGTGTGATACAATTCCAGATGGCACCTTTTCTTATTGTATCCCTCTGCTCACGGCAGTGTTAGAGCATGGACAAAACTTTCTGACTTCAGGGGTATGGAGAGGATAGGCTCACATCCTTTCTGTCCCAATAATAGCCACTGGTGTCTGCAAAAACTGATCCCCAGGACCACAGTTGTTGAGGTGTGGAAGCAAACATAGACCTATTATACCAATATACTGTTGGAGGGAGGCTCAGTGTATAACCCTGGGGAGGGGGGGGGGGGGTTCAATATCTTTTTCTTGTTGGTTGAATTAGATGGACTAGCGTCTTTTTCAACCTTACTAACTATGTAACTATGCAGCCTAACTAAAACTTTAGTATCACTGTAAGGGGCATAGGATACTTCATGACTTTGCATAGACTGTGGCCTCCTGACATGGGGGTGCTGAGTTCAGTTCCCACAAGGAACACAATTTATTGGAGTTAATCTGCTCTTCCCAAGTCAGTGTGGACTTCCTATTAATACTCTGGTTTTCTTTAGATGAGAACAGTAAGCTACCACGTATTAAAATATTTGTCATGTTTCTTTGAAATTAACAATGAAGAGGATATGGTCATGCTGTTTATAAAACTTTTGGAGGTGAGTATACAAGACAGTTGGTCAATGCAGCAGAAAGTACGCCATTAACCAAGACCTGTAGTCTTATGTTTACAATAAATATCTCTAAAGACCCTAAAAGTTCCTACTAATGGTGCCCATCCCTCATCTATTTGTAGATAAAGTTCAGTCAATTAAACCTTAACCACCTGGTGCCCGCGCTATAGTCGAAAAAAAAAGACTACAGCGTGGCGCTCAATTGCCGGGAGGGCATCCCTGGATGTCCTCCTGTTTACATCCCCCCAGCGCTCCGCCGCGGGTGCGCATCGGGGGAAATCTGTGTTGGCCATGTCCCTTGGACACAGCCAATCACAGATCGTGCTAAATGGCCAATCACAGCGGCCATTTAGCACTCAATCGGAGTGTCCAATGAGAGATGATCTCATATGTAAACATATGAGATCATCTCTCATGACCTGCTCTTCCTCCTCACACAGAGACCGCGTGTGAGGAGGGAGAGCAACCTGCAGCATGAGCCGTGAGTGTGTGAACACAAACACACACATGCCCACAGTGCCATCTGTCTCCAGTGCCACCTATCAGTGCCATCTGTTTCCAGTGCCACCTGTCAGTGCCATCTGTCCCCAGTGCCACCTATCAGTGCCACCTGTCCCCAGTGCCACCTATCAGTGTCATGTGCCACTGTCAGGGACGTGCCGGTGCCCGTCGGGCGTGCGCACGTGGGGCTTGTCCAGGGTGTTATAGTTGAATTCTCCACCGGGGCGCCCGTGCACGCTAGCGCTGTTTGGCGCCAAGGGCTCTTTAAAAGAGTGTCGGTTGCACCCATGAGGTGCTGTTCGTCTGCAGCTCTGCACCTGTGTTCCTGTATCCTGCCTGTTGTTGTATCTGTTATTGACCCGGCTACGTTTGACCATTCTGCTATCTCCAATCCGACCCGGTTTGCCTGACTCTGCTTTAACTCTTTTTACCTGTTGCCGAACACCTGCCTGCCTGCCTGACTACTGCGATTATCCTTTTGCCAATACCTGCCTGATCTCCTGCCGAACGGACTGTCGGACTCTGCTTTTGCCTGTGTCCTGTGACGCTGCTTCCCAGCCTGCTTATCCAGCTCCAGGTTCTGCTGCTGCCATACCACCTACCAGTCTGCTTACTGATCTGCTTCAGCCTGTCAGCACCTGCAGCCCAGCCATCCCGGAGGGACTTCTTCTCAGATCCTGTGTCGCCCTCCGCAAGAACCTGCACCAGGCACTCCTACCCACTGTGCTCAAGAGACCACTGTTCCCACTCCAGTGGCTCCTGAACCAGGGCTGTAAGAGAGGTCTTCTTCTACCAGTTGGGCTCAACTACCAGGTACCCAACAGTACGAACAGCCATGACTGAGCCTGCCGGAGAGACCTCTCCCCTTAAGGAGATCTGTACGCACTTAGCGGCACTCACCCAAGCCGTGAAGACTTTGCAAGATAGCTATACCAGACTGGAGGGACAAGTCCTGAACCTCAGTGGTCCTGGAGGTGTGGCTTCTGCTTCAGCGGCTGCCCCAACACAGACTGTTTCATCCCCCTCTGTGGTAATGCTTCCACCTGAACCAAGGGTCCCCATCCCAGAAAGGTTTTCTGGAGATCGAACCAAGTTCCAGGCCCTCCGCAGTGCATGTCAACTTTACTTTGCCCTCCAGCCACGGACTTTTTCTTTAGAAGCTACTAAAGTGGGATTTGTTATATCCGTCCTACAAGGAGAACCTCAGACTTGGGCCCACCGCTTGCTTGAAGCTGACTCTGTATAGATCCAGTCCTTGCCTTCCTTCTTTGAAGCCATGGCCCAACTGTACGAGGATGCCACAGCGGAGTCAGCTCTGTTCATGCTCCAGCAAGGCCGCAGACCAGCCGAGGACTATGTCACGGACTTTCGACGATGGAGCGCGGACTCTCAATGGAACAATGCAGCTTTACGCCATCAGTTCCGCATGGGTTTATCCGAGAGCCTGAAGGATGAACTTGCTCGGGTTGGTATGCCTGATACCCTTGAGGAGCTTATCGCTTTAACGATCCAGATTGACCGACGCCTCCGTGAACGCCGGTCTGAATGTTCCTCCCAGCAAACACGCCCCATGTGGATGACCGCAAAAGTTCCGGCTCCTGCTTCCCGATACTTACCTCCTGCCTGCTCAAACCTGGCCACCCCAATACCTGATGCTCCTGAACCAATGCAGCTAGGACTAATGCTTTCCACTCTGTCTCCAGAAGAACCGGCATGCCGACGCCAGCTAAACCTTTGCCTTTATTGTGGTGGAGCAGGCCACTACGTGAACAACTGCCCGGCCAAGACCCGTAAGTGTTTCTCTTCTACCCCGGCCAGTTTATCTGCTTTGACCGCCAATGCAACTCAACTTGCTCTCCCTCTCTCGTTACAGCTCCAGGGAAGGACAATACAAATCAACGCCATCATTGACTCCGGGGCATGTAGCTGCTTTATTGACTCTGCCTTTGCCACTCAACAAGATCTTCCCCTGAAAAACAAGTCACATAAGCTTTCGGTTTTTCTGGCCGATGGGTCCCACATAAAATCTGGACAAGTCTCCCAAGAAACCCTTCCTCTGCCTGTCATCAGTTTGTCCCAGCATAAAGAAATCCTAACCCTGGACGTTATCTCCTCTCCATTGTTTCCGATCATTTTGGGCATGCCCTGGATCCAGGCCCATAACCCCCACATCAACTGGACCACCGGTGAAGTCAAGTTTCTGTCACCCTACTGTCAAGGACATTGCTTACCTGAACCCTCCAAATCTGCTGCCACTTTACTTTGTATGGACATCGATCAGGAGCTACTCAAAACCATTCCGGAGGCCTACCGGGAGTTTGCGGATGTGTTCAGTAAGAAGGGAGCAGACTCCTTGCCACCCCATCGTCCCTATGATTGCCCGATTGAGCTGCTTCCAGGGGCCGAGATTCCTTTCGGGCGCATTTTCCCGTTATCTGAAAAAGAGCAAGAAGCGCTTAAGCTGTATATCAATGAAAATCTCGAAAAAGGATTTATTCAACCTTCTACCTCTCCAGCTGGTGCCAGAATATTTTTCGTCTCCAAGAAGGATCAGACCCTTCGTCCATGTGTGGACTATCGGGAGCTAAATAAAGTCACGGTTAAGAACCGCTACCCGTTGCCTCTGATACCTGAACTGTTTCAGAAGTTGAGATCTGCCACCATCTTCACCAAGCTGGATTTAAGAGGGGCCTACAACCTGGTCCGCATCCGGGCCGGGGATGAGTGGAATACGGCTTTCCGAACCCGCTTCGGGCACTATGAGTATTTAGTCATGCCCTTTGGCCTATGTAATGCTCCTGCCACATTCCAGCATCTGATCAACGATGTATTCAGAGACTTCCTGGACATCTTTGTAATCATTTATCTGGATGACATTTTGATTTTCTCCAGGTCACTTAGTCAACATCGGGAGCATGTTCGCAGAGTCTTGGATCGTCTTCGTTTGCACGGGCTGTACGCTAAAGCGGAGAAGTGCGAATTTGAACAAAAGGACATTCAGTTTTTGGGGTTAGTGATCTCCCCAACTGGCATCAAAATGGACCCTCAGAAGGTGTCCGCCGTACTAGATTGGCCAGTTCCCCTGGACAAGAAGGGTGTGCAGCGCTTCATCGGGTTCGCAAATTTCTACAGGAAATTCATTAAGGGGTTTTCCGCCATCATCTCACCTATCACACAACTAACCAAGCAGAACTGTCATTTTCACTGGAGCCCGGAGGCTCAGGAGGCCTTTGAAAAGTTAAAAAGGCGCTTCACTTCTGCCCCGATCCTCAGTCATCCTGACCCATCTTTACCTTTTATCCTAGAGGTTGATGCTTCCGAAGTGGCCGTGGGAGCAGTCATCTCCCAACGGCAGGGCAACAAGGACCTGATGCATCCCGTGGGATTTTTTTCTCAAACTCTCGCCAGCTGAGCGAAATTACGATGTGGGTGATCGGGAACTACTCGCTATCAAGACAGCATTGGAGGAGTGGAGGTATCTGTTAGAGGGCGCAGTCCATCCGGTACTAATATATACCGACCACAAAAACTTAGAGTATTTAAGATCTGCCAAATGACTGAAACCTCGATAAGCTCGATGGGCCTTATTCTTTACACGTTTCTGTTTCCACATCACATACCGGCCAGGAACCAAGAACATAAAACCAGACGCGCTATCGCGCATGTTCGGTAACCCTAAAGACCTTTCCGTGCCTGACACCATTCTGCCTGCAAACAACTTCCTACTTCTTCAGACGGATCTCCTGTCTCTGATCAGGGAGGCATCCCCAGAACCTTCAAGTCTCCAAGGATTCACCTTAACACCCTGAGATGGATTGTTGTGGAGAGGAAGTCAAATATTTGTTCCAGAGAATGTTCTAGTCAAGGTGCTGACTCTACTTCACGACCATCCATTTGCAGGACATTTTGGGATTCGTAAAACTCTTGAACTTGTGCAACGCATGTTCTGGTGGCCTAATCTGAAGGAGTTTTGCAGGAAGTATGTCGGCTCTTGCCCTGTTTGTATCCAGAATAAAACCTCAAGGACCCGAGCCTGGGGGCTGTTAAGACCCTTGCCAGTACCAGATAGACCCTGGAGGATGATAGCAATGGACTTTATAGTTGAACTACCATGCTCTGAGCGATGTTCAGCGATCTTTGTGGTCGTCGACCGCCTGTCTAAACTGGCCCATTTCGTACCCTTAAAGGGGACACCTTCTGCTGTGGAGACGGCCCGTGTGTTCATCAAGGAGATTGTCAGGCTGCACGAAGTTCCTGCAAATATAATGTCTGATAGGGGGTGCAGTTTACTTCACGCTTCTGGAAGGCCCTGTGTGAGATCCTGAAGATTGAACTAGCCCTGTCCTCAGTATATCATCCCCAAACTAACAGGCAAACGGAAAGGACAAATCAGACTTTGGAGCAGTACATTAGGTGTTTTACATCTTTTGTACAAGATGATTGGGTATCCCTGCTGCCCCTAGCTGAATTTGCTTATAACAATGCCAGCCACTCTGCCACCGGTCAGTCTCCCTTCTTTGCCAATTATGGTTTTCACTTATCCTTTTTACCTGATTTTCTTCCAGAATCCTCAGTTCCAGCGGTCCAGGACACTTTGCAGTTTCTCAGCCACAATAACCAGATACTACAGGAAGCGATATCCAAGGCACAAGCAGACAGTAAAAGGAGCTTCGATCAAAAGAGAAGAGGGGACCTAAACCTTCAGCTGGGCGATAAGGTATGGCTGTCTACCAATAATATTAAATTGACTTGTCCTTCCAAGAAGTTTGCTCATAAGTTTATTGGGCCTTTCCCGGTGCAAAGGAAGATTAATGAAGTATCCTATGAACTGTATTTACCTGATTCACTTAAAATTCACCTTCACCCTGTATTTCATGTGTCGCTGCTAAAGCCTGCTGTGCCTGCCGTGCCTGATCCTTTTCCTGATAGGGGTATCAGGGTCCCCGAACCTGTCTTGATGGACGGAAATGAGGAGTATGAGGTGGAGGCCATCCTCGATTGCAGGAAAAGACTAGGGCAAGTACAGTTTTTGATAAAATGGAGGGGGTATGGACCAGAAAATAATTCATGGGAGCCTGACAGCAATATTCACGCTAAACGTTTAATTCATGCTTATTTTTCTGCTCACCCTGAAAAAAAGAGTTACCTGGGCATCCGGAGGCTGCCTGTTGGGAGGGGGCAATGTCAGGGACGTGCCAGTGCCCGTCGGGCGAACATGCATGCGCGCGTGCGCACGCGGGGCTTGTCCAGGGCGTTACAGTTGAATTCTCCACCGCTCCCGCACGTCCGTGTGCGCGCCCGTGCGCTCTAGAACTGTTTGGTGCCAAGGGCTCTTTAAAAGAGTGTCAGTTGCACCCATGAGGTGCTGTTCGTCTGCAGCTCTGCACCTGTGTTCCTGTATCCTGCCTGTTGTTGTATCTGTTATTGACCCGGCTACGTTTGACCATTCTGCTATCTCCAATCCGACCCGGCTTGCCTGACTCTGCTTTAACTCTTGTTACCTGTTGCCGAACACCTGCCTGCCTGACTACTCTGCGATTATCCTTTTGCCAATACCTGCCTGATCTCCTGCCGAATGGACTGTCTGACTCTGCTTTTGCCTGTGTCCTGTGACGCTGCTTCCCAGCCTGCTTATCCAGCTCCAGGTTCTGCTGCTTCCATACCACCTACCGGTCTGCTTACTGATCCGCTTCAGCCTGCCAGCACCTGCAGCCCAGCCATCCCGGAGGGACTTCTTCTCAGCTCCTGTGCCGGCCCCCCCGCAAGAACCTGCACCAGGCACTCCTACCCACTGTGCTCAAGAGACCACTGTTGCCACTCCAGTGGCTCCTGAACCAGGGCTGTAAGAGAGGTCTTCTTCTACCAGTCGGGCTCAACTACCAGGTACCTAACAGCCACGTCATCAGTGCCACGTATTAGTGCCATCTGTCATAAGTGCCACATATTAGTGTCATCTGTCATCAGTGCCACGTATTAGTGCCATCTGTCATCAGTGCCACGTATTAGTGCCATCTGTCATCAGTGCCACATCAGTGTCACGTGTCATCAGTGCCACATATTGGTGCCATATGTCATCAGTAGGGATGAGCTTCGAGTTCGAGTCTAACTCATGTTCGACTCAAACATCAGCTGTTCGCTAGTTCACCGAACAGCGAACAATTTGGGGTGTTCGCGGCAAATTCGAAAGCCGCGGAACACCCTTTAAAAGCCTATGGGAGAAATAAAAAGTGCTAATTTTAAAGGCTTATATGCATGGTATTGTCATAAAAAGTGTTTAGGGACCTGGGTTCTGCCCCAGGGGACATGGATCAATGCAAAAAAAGTTTTAAAAACGGATGTTTTTTCGGGAGCAGTGATTTTAATAATGCTTAAAGTGAAACAATAAAAGTGTAATATTCCTTTAAATTTCATACCTGGGGGGTGTCTATAGTATGCCTGTAAAGGGGCGCATGTTTCCCGTGTTTAGAACAGTCTAATAGCAAAATGACATTTCAAAGGAAAAAAAGTCATTTAAAACTACTCGCGGCTATTAATGAATTGCCGGTCCGACAATACACATAAAAGTTCATTGATAAAAATGGCATGGGTATTCCCCACGGGGAACCCGGAACCAAAATTTAAAAAAAAATGGCGGGGGGGATCCCCCTAAATTCCATACCAGGCCCTTCAGGTCTGGTATGGATATTAAGGGGAACCCCGGCCAAATTTTTTTTTTAAAATGGCGTGGGGTCCCCCTCAAAATCTATACCAGACCCTTATCCGAGCACGCAACCTGGCAGGCCGCAGGAAAACCGTACCAGGCCACATGCCCTCAACATTGGGAGGGTGCTTTGGGGTAGCCCCCCAAAGCACCTTGTCCCCATGTTGATGGGGACAAGGGCCTCATCCTCACAACCCTTGCCCGGTGGTTGTGGGGGTCAGCGGGCGGGGGGCTTATTGGAATCTGGAAGCCCCTTTTAACAAGGGGACCCCCAGATCCCGCCCCCCGTGTGAAAACAAAAGTACCCCTACCATTTCACAAAAAAAGTGTCAAAAATGTTAAAAATGACAAGAGACAGTTTTTGACAATTCCTTTATTTAAATGCTTCTTTCTTCTATCTTCTTTCTTCTATCTGCTATCTTCTATCTTCCTTCGGTTTCTTCCTCCATCTTCTTCTTCTTCTGGTTCTTCTGGTAAATACCATGGAATGTCTACTTTCAAAAAAGGGGTCATTTGGGGGGTATTGGTACTTTCCTGGCTTGTTCGAGTCGCAAGAAATGAGATGGGCCACCAGTACATCAGGTATGATCCACTTTTTATGATTTGCACCACAGCTTGTAGACTCTCTAACTTTCACAAAGACCAAATAATATCTACTAATTTGGGTTATTTTTACCAAAGGTATGTAGCAGTATAAATTGTGGCGTTTTTTTCAGAATTTTCATTCTTTTTTCATTTATAGCGGAAAAAATAAAAAACCCAGAGGTGATCAAATACCACCAAAAGAAAGCTCTATTTGTATGAAAAAAGGACATAAAAATTCATTTGGGTGCAGTATTACATGACTGAGTAATTGTCATTCAAAGTGTGAGAGCACTGAAAGCTGAAAATTGGTCTGGTCAGGAAGGGGGTTTAAGTGCCCAGTAGGCAAGTGGTTAATTATAGGAAAGAGATTAATTCTAACACATTCGATTAAAATTTACTGTATATTCCTATATCGGAGTTCAAATCAGTTTTTATAATGTGCCAGTTACCAACAGTGTCCTATTTATAAATCATTAAAGACCTTCCTGAATTATGTTCCTGTTCTGGAGGCTAATAACTATTGGACATTGCTGGGAAACATGGCAATGAGGATGTACATAGCCTTCCTCTTTATATTAGCTTTCTTCATATATACAGTATAGTCTTAGATTGGGTGGCAATTTATTTTCTGAGCCTCTTTCATTTTCCTATTGTTAATGTCAAATGTGTCCCTGTTCATTAACTGGGTAATTTTTGGAGTGGGTGCATTACTAATTGCTGTAATTCTGTGCATTTGGAAAGTTTCATATAAGATATTTAAATTTTATTTTGTTTATATAAAACATTGTATACTGTATGTATATATGAAATAAATGTTACTTTTGCTGAAATGTTTATTAAAACAAAAGTGGAGATTTTGGCTATACTTTTCCTTTAAACCTTCAGTGGCCAGTTCTCAGTGCATGTGTGCTTGTCCCTCAATGCCCAGTCTCACGTAGGGATGGGCTGTCTGTCGAACATGAGTTCGACTCGAACATCGGCCGTTCGCTTGTTCACAGAATTTCGAACATTATGGGCCGTTCGCGCCAAATTTGAGCAGCGCGTCACGGCCCATAATGCACTGCTTCATTGCAGTGCATTGCTGGCTGATGATTGGCCAAGCATGCACTATGACCCGCATGCTTTGGCCAATCACAGCGCCGTCAGTGAAGAGAGCCATAATTGGCCACAGGCACGGTGCCTGTGGCCAATTATGGCTCAGGGGGTTAAGTATACGCTCCACACTATATAAGGCCGCCCGCACGTTGGCCTCTGTCAATGTGTTGGTGGCATTTGTTCAGAGAGAGACAGAGAGAGTGTCATTTCATTTAGTTTGAGCAGGTAGGCAATTCCTGGTGTTCTGTTGCTAATATACTACTGTATACAGTTTAGCTTCATCTCACTGCAGACCGTTCCTGGTGTACTGTCACTAGTATACTTCAGGCAGGCAGGCAAGACAGTTAGCTGCAGTGTATTTAGTAGATATATATACATCCCGGCTTTGTATTGTATATGTGTGTGTGTGTGTGTATATATATATATATATATATATATATATATATATATATATATATATATATATATATACAGTTTAGCTTCATCTCACTGCAGACCGTTCCTGGTGTACTGTCGCTAATATACTTCAGGCAGGGGGGGCAAGACAGTTAGCTGCAGTGTATTTAGTAGATATATACACATCCTGGCTTTGTATGTATGTATGTATATATATATATATATATATATATATATATATATATATATATACACATATACACTGTATACAGTTTAGCTTCATCTCATTGCAAACCGTTCCTGGTGTACTGTCGCTAATATACTTCAGCCAGGCAGATGACTCACTGAGCTGCAGTGCATTTTATATATATATATATATATATATATATATATATATATATATATATATATATATACACAGGCTTGTAATATAGTCTAGCCAAGCCTATACCTAACTAGGCCATTGCCTGAGTGCGTGTTCAAAGACACTTTCAGCCAGGCAGGTGATTCACTGAGCTGCAGTTCATAAAATATATATCCACTGCATTGTATTCCAGCCAAGCCTATACCTGACTGTAGGCCATTCCTTGAGTGCGTGTTCAAAGAAACTTTGTCACATACCCTACAGCGGAGTTCGAAATGACGAGGGCGGCCTCTTACATGGTCCCGGTCCTAGCACCCCTGGAGGTTGGGACAGGAACTGCTAGGGCAACAGGAGGGTGCAGGTGGCTGAAGATCAAGAACTCTGGAGCCTTAGAGGAGGAGGTGAGACACAGATCACTGGAACAGTCTGGCTAGGACACTAGCGGAGTCAGGAACAAGCAGGCATTGGCAACAGGCTGCCAGTGAGGTACACAATCAGAAGGCAGGCTGGTCAAGGACAGGCAAAGGTTTGGCAGCAAACTGGCAGCGAAGTACAAGTTCAGGAGACAGAGCTGTAGTCAGAGGTTTTAGCCGGGGTCGATGCAGGTAGCAGAGGCAGACAAAGATGCAGGGATAATGCGAGAGAATGGTCAAGAGGAAGCCGAGTGTTCAGGATCAGGATCAATCAGGCAAGACATCAATGGGTACACAGGAACAAGCTGAAGACAATGCACTGACACCAGGTAAGCTCTTCCTTTAAATAGGGTGCCGTGCGCCATGATTCGTTGGCACGTGCGCATGCACACGTACCCCTGCTCGTGTAAGTGTGCATGCTTGGTGTGGGACTCGTTCGTTCTTGCCTACGCACGTTCGTATTGGAGGAACGAAGATTGACGGCTGACGTATGGGAATGAACGATTGCCACGATGGTTCTCTGACACACTTTCAGCCCGGCAGGTGACTCACTGAGCAGCAGTTCATTTATTAAATAAATATATATACAGGCTTGTATATATACATATATATATATATATATATATATATATATATATATATATATATATATAGTCTAGCCAAGCCTATACCTGACTAGGCCATTGCCTGAGTGCGTGTTCAAAGACACTTTCAGCGAGGCAGGTGACTCACTGAGCTGCAGTTCATTTAGTAAATATATATACAGGCTTGTATATATATATAGTCTAGCCAAGCCTATACCTGACTAGGTCATTGCCTGAGTGCGTGTTCAAAGATACTTTCAGCAAGGCAGGTGACTCACTGAGCTGCAGTTCATTTAGTAAATATATATACAGGCTTGTATATATATATATAGTCTAGCCAAGCCTATACCTGACTAGGTCATTGCCTGAGTGCGTGTTCAAAGATACTTTCAGCCAGGCAGGTGACTCACTGAGCTGCAGTTCATAAAATATATTTCCACTGCACTGTAGTCCAGCCAAGCCTATACCTTACTGTAGGCCATTCCTGGTGTACTGTTTTTAGTAAACTTCAGGCGTTGTTTTACTAATCTAAATGTACAGTATGTCTGGAAGGCCACCAAGGAGAGGCAGACGCTCACAGGACACTAAAAGAGGGCAAGCAGGCTCTGTGTCTACAGCTTGTCCTTTTTTTTCGGCAGCTGGCTGTGTTGAGCCACAACATGCTGAAGAGTTGGTAGAGTGGATGACCAAGCTTTCCTCATCCTTCTCATCCTCTGTCACCCAGGCTCAGGGTACTTTGCCAATGCAGCTGCCAAAGCGAAAGTGGAAACTCCTGTGCTGTCGGGGGGGGGGGGGGGGCTATGCTAAAAGGACACTGCTGCAACACCTAAGTACTGATCCAAGGCAGGACAAATGGGACAAAAGTGGGGGAAGATGGTAGTTGCGCTGTGATGAAGGGGGGGGAGGGAAGCTACAAAGATGACTAAAGTGGCAAAGTGAACTAAAAAAGCAGAAACGGCCAATGCATGAATAGATCCTACATGCTAAAAGAACATGGTGGGGATGCAGTGCAGTGCAACGTAGCTGATCAACATGACATGTTGCAGGCAGACAAAGCCTAATATATAAAGGTAATCGTGAAACAGTGACTGCTTGAATATAGCAAAACAAAAATGCATATACTAACACAAATAGGATGAATAATGACACAATGCAAAAAAAAAAAATATATATATAATGCAAGAAAAATATATGTGGGCTAGTGCCCCATTAGCAAAAACGTGCCAGATCCTAGTAAACTACAAGTGACAAATCCCTAGGACAAACATAAATATTAGTTCTATCATCCAGTCCAAAAAACAAAAAACACGTGATGAGAAACACAAAACAAGTCCAATCGTGAAGGGAGGGGGGATCTTCAGTGAGGACACCTCCGTGTTTGCAAGCCGCTTACCTTATAGCTGTAAGGTGTACAGCCTGTGTTGCAAATGACCCGCAGGTGTAGACGTTCCGTGTATACAGGCAGTGACAATGATGAACATGCCAAGCGAAATATAAAAAATAAAAAGTATACAGCATGTAAAATAACTCTGCAACTACCACAGTGGAGGGGGGGCAAGACACACACAGGGGGAGGTTGCATTCACTTTCATGAAGTGAGTGTGGGCAACAATCCACGAGCGCCGAGCTCGTATGCCTCCAGGAGTGTCACCAATCTGGAATCTGTCCCCGTGCCTCTCTCCTCAGTGTTCGTCAGGTAGAGTAGTGATGTACAGTGTGAGGTGGAAAGAGACGCATATAGCGTGATCCCATATAAAAGGTATATTTATTTAATAAAACAAGTCCAATCAACTTACATTTAAAACAATGCTGCAGTGTGTAGTAACTACGAGCGCCGAGCTCGTCTCCTGTTGTTTGTCTGTGGCAGCGTCCCGTGCTCCAATCCTAATGCATATCGTCACGTCACCTCTGAAGAAGTCACGTGACGTGACGATATGCATTAGGATTGGAGCACGGGACGCTGCCACAGACAAACAACAGGAGACGAACTCGGCGCTCGTAGTTACTACACACTGCAGCATTGTTTTAAATGTAAGTTGATTGGACTTGTTTTATTAAATAAATATACCTTTTATATGGGATCACGCTATGTGCGTCTCTTTCCCCCTCACACTGTACATCACTACTCTACCTGACGAACACTGAGGAGAGAGGCATGGGGACATATTCCAGTTTCCAGGCACGGGGACAGATTCCAGATTGGTGACACTCCTGGAGGCATACGAGCTCGGCGCTCGTGGATTGATGCCCACACTCACTTCATGAAAGTGAGTGCAACCTCCCCCTGTGTGTGTCTTGCCCCCCCTCCACTGTGGTCGTTGCAGAGTTATTTTACATGCTGTATACTTTTTATTTTTTATATTTTGCTTGGCATGTTTCATCATTGTCACTGCCTGTATACACGGAACGTCTACACCTGCGGGTCATTTGCAACACAGGCTGTACACCTTACAGCTGTAAGGTAAGCGGCTTGCAAACACGGAGGTGTCCTCACTGAAGATCCCCCCTCCCTTCATGATTGGACTTGTTTTGTGTTTCTCATCACGTGTTTTTGTTTTTTGGACTGGATGATAGAACTAATATTCATGTTTGTCCTAGGGATTTGTCACTTGTAGTTCACTAGGATCTGGCACGTTTTTGCTAATGGGGCACTAGCCCACATATATTTTTCTTGCATTATATATATATATATTTTTTTTTTTGCATTGTGTCATTATTCATCCTATTTGTGTTAGTATATGCATTTTTGTTTTGCTATATTCAAGCAGTCACTGTTTCACGATTACCTTTATATATTAGGCTTTGTCTGCCTGCAATATGTCATGTTGATCAGCTACGTTGCACTGCACTGCATCCCCACCATGTTCTTTTAGCATGTAGGATCTATTCATGCCTTGGCCCGTTTCTGCTTTTTTAGTTCACTTTGCCACTTTAGTCATCTTTGTAGCTTCCCCCCCCCCCCTTCATCACAGCGCAACTACCATCTTCCCCCACTGGCTGCCAAAGCGGCCTCTTCCATCGGCTCAATGTCATCAGTCACTCCTTCCCTAGCCCCACCATCATGCCCTGAGGAGTCCCCCGAACTGTTTGACCACAGTGTAGGGTACATGCTGCGGGAGGATGCGCAGAGTTTTGAAGGCTCTGATGATGGTACCCAGGTTGAGGATGAAGGCAGTAATGTGAGGCCAGAGAGAAGAGGTGGTGCCCAAGAAGGACAAGAAACTGGCAGTCATGTTCCCCCAGCTGCAGCATACTGCCAGGTTTGCTCCAGTGGCGAGGAGGGAGGTGCCTGATAGAAGAGAGGAGGAGGAGGCACATCTCCAACGAGGTAGGATGCCCTCCAGGGGCCAGCTTAAGGGCAGCCAACCGACTGCATCACACCACAGAGCTCCGCATGTGCATGGTGCTGCTGACTCTGCACATTTTTCCAAAAGTTCTTTGGTGTGGGCCTTTTTTGAGATGTGCAGAAGATCACACTGTTGCTGTTTGCAACATATGTCTGAAGCGTAGCAAGCGTGGCCAGAACAGCAGCCGCTTGGGCACCATATGCTTGACCAGACATATGTTGATCTCCCATGCTGTCCTTTGGCAACAGTACTTAAAAGACCCACACCAAAGAAAAAGGCGGACCTCTCCTTGCTCCTCATCAGCTGAGATCTCCAACCCTTCTATACCTTCAGTCCTCTCAGAAACCAGCACTGACAGGAATGAAGGTATAGAATTAGGTGTGCCAAGTACTTGCGGGCAATCTGCTATCACTACACCAACATCCAATTGTAGCAGGCAAATTTCCCTACCCCAGTTGCTAAACCGGCGAAAGAAATTCTGTCCCTGCCATCCACATGCTCAACGGCTGAATGCTAGTTTGGCTAAATTGTTAGGACTCCAACTGCTGCCTTTTCTGCTGGTAAGCTCTGCCCCCTTTCGAGAATTTGTGGAATATGCGGTACCTCAGTGGCAGGTTCCCAAACGCCAATTTTTTTCTTGTAAGGCAATTCCGGCTCTCTACCGACATGTGGAAGGCAATGTCTTGGCCTCCTTGAACAGGGCGGTCAGCGGTAAGGTGCTTGTGCAGGTACCCAGGCTTACAGGATATCCTGAGGCAGGCCAGGAAAGTCTGTGGCAATTTCCGCCAGTCATGTAATGCCAGTGCTCAGCTGGCTGACCTTCAAAAGGAATGCAACCTGCCCAAGAACCGCCTCATCTGTGACATGCCCACCAGGTGGAACTCAACGTTGGCAATGCTGCAGCCGCTGCACACGCAGTAGAGGGCCATCAACGAGTACCTGTGCGAGTATGGCACCAGGACAGGGTCAGGGGAGCTTGACTTTTTTTCGCCACGCCAGTGACTCATGATCAAGGATGCATGCACTGTCCTGTCACCATTTGAGGAGGCCACGAGGATGGTGAGCAGTGACAGTGCATGCATCAGTGATACTGTCCCTCTTGTCTACCTGTTGGAGCACACGCTGCATGGAATAATGGACAGG
The DNA here is from genome assembly GCF_042186555.1 of Aquarana catesbeiana. Lineage (NCBI taxonomy): Eukaryota > Metazoa > Chordata > Amphibia > Anura > Ranidae > Aquarana > Aquarana catesbeiana. Next base: position 100,992,019 of record NC_133335.1, on the reverse strand, counting down.
GCACTTGAGGCAGAACAGAGGGAGGAAGAGGAGGACTTCCTTACATCTCAAGGCCCCTTTATCCAGACAGTATTCCTGTGGGCCCACCGATCTCACAGGAAGAGGAGGAGGAGGATGAGGATTGTGTAAGCATGGAGGTGGAGCCTAGCACTCAGCATCAGCAGCAGTCTTCAAGGGATCGTTTACAGTCCCCAGAAACCCATGGACTTGTATGTGGCTGCGGATCAGGTCATCCTTAGTGACCCAGAGGACTCTGGATTGAATGCCTCAGCAAACCTATGCTGCATGGCCTCCCTGATTCTGCAAAGCCTGCGAAAGGACCCTCGGATTCGTGTGATCAAGGAGAGGGATCACTACTGGCTGGCAACCCTTCTTGATCCACGTTACAAGGCTAAGGTTGAGGAACTTATCCAGCCATCGCAGAGGGAGAAGAGGATGAAACATCTTTGGGAGGCCTTGCAGAAAGGTTTGTGCAACGCGTTTCCAGAGCCTGGTAGAGTAAAAATTCCTGGTCCTGGATAACATGTTGCTGAGGCTACAGTCAGTCACAGAAGGAATGGTGGAGAAGGTGGCTGTCTGACCGATGCGTTCAGACAATTTTTTAGTCCGCAGCCCCAAGGTATGATCGGTTCCAGCAACCATCGCCAGTGTCTGTTGTACATGGTGCAGGAATACCTAGGGGCAAGATCAGACTTGGAGACCTTTCCAACCGAAAATCCACTGGGTTACTGGGTCTTGAGGATAGATCACTGGCCAGAGCTTGCACAGTTTGCAATTGAGCTACTGGCCTGTCCTGCATTCTTTTGGAATGCACATTCAGTGCCGCTGGAGGCTTTGTAAACGATCACAGAGTGCGCCTGTCCACCGACTCAGTTAATAGGCTCACCTTCATAAAAATGAATCAGTCTTGGATTACCAGCTACCAAGCACCTGATGCTGATGTAACCAATACATTTTTTTATGAATGTGAGATCCCTTGAAGACTGCCTATGCTGAAGCTTACTGACTATCCTGTTAGGCTGAGTGACTATCCTTTTCCTCTTCAATGTTCATGTTGATAGCTTCTTAGAACATTTTTGGTTCTGGGCACCAGCACCAGTGCCTAAAGCCCAATTCTTCTTCCCCTGTTTAACAGGGGTACGTAATTACAATTTTTGCTGTAATATTTTGCAGCAGGGCCCGTTCCTGCACTCCACTAGAGTATCTGTGAGGGGTTGCAGTGCTGTGGCACCAGCACCAGTGCCTAAAGCCCAATTTTTCTGCTCCTGTTTAACAGGGGTGTGTAATTAAAATTTTTGCTGTAATATTTTGCAGCAGGGCTCGTTCCTGCACTCAACTAGAGTATCTGGGAGGGATTGCAGTGTTGTGGCACCAACACCAGTGCCTAAAGCCCAATTTTTCTGACCCTGTTCAACAGGGGCATGTAATTACAATTCTTGATATAATATTTCAGAGCAGGGCCCGTTCCAGCGCCCAGCAAGAGTAACTGTGAGGGATTACAGTGTTCTGGTACCACCAACACCTAAGACCCAATTTTCTGCAGAGTATATAGGGCAGGCCCCTACTTTCAAACATCCGACTTACAAATGACTCCGACTTACAAATGACTCCTACTTACAAATGACTCCTACTTGCAAATGGAGGGAGACAACAGGAAGTGAGAGGAAATTTACCCATAGGAAGGGAAATTCTCTCCTGTAAGAGTTAATATGGGAAAAAAGGAGTCTCCTCCACTGATTCATCACCAATCCTTGTTTCCCTTAAAAAACCCAAATTTTCAAAATCCAATTGTCATTGGGACAGAAAGTGAGGTGAAATCTTCTGAACAGGGGCACAGACAGCAAAACAAATGTTACAGGGGTGATGATAACCCTTCCCTATGTTTTCCAAAAAGCTTTAAAATAGATTTTTTGGCTGGAGCTACACTTACAAAATGTACCTGTTCCAAATTACAAACAGATTCTACATAAGAACAGCAAGTTGTTTTCTCAGCACCCAACTCCTGTGCATTAAAGGAGAAGTACAGCCAAAGCTCATTTGGCTGTACTTCTCCTGTGGATCAGAGGAGTGAAGTTTGTTCTGCACTCCTCTGATCCATTTCAGCAAACAGCGGGCTGAAGCCCGCTGTCAGCTGAAATCACAGAGCCAAGCCGGTCCAGGCTGGGGCACGATTGCGACAATATGGTCGGGATCCTCCCACAACCCTGGATCGGCACCTGGCTCAGCCTCTCAGCGAGCCGCTGAGAGGCTAAGTCAGCCACTTCCGCCCCTCCACAGCCCAGCGCACCAGTGAGAGTGGGGGGGTGAGGATGCAGAGCAAACAGCAGTGACTGACAGTCACCAGCTCTCTGGTCACGGAGCTCTGAGAATCCGAGCGATCAGCAGTCTTTGATCACTCGGTTCTTAGCCTGGCGGGGGACAGATGCAGCATCGGATCGATGCTGCATCCACCTAGGTAAGTATGGTTTTGAAATAAAAACAAAGCCCGACCATCTCTTTTAATGTGTATGTGCTTGGGACTGAATACTTGGGGGGAGGACATGCTGTGGACTGGGAACTGAGAGGTTAGTGTACATTTTGAGTAGGTGCTCAGTGGTTGATATGAGAGTAAGCATATAAGAATTATGACTATTTTTGTAGGTAATAAATATTTTTGATTGCACAAAGATTCATAGCATTTCAATTCCCTGTGTATTTTTATGCCCCTCTTTGTTTTTTTGTATATCAAAATTGCAGGTGCCAAAACATGGTCATCACATCATTAAGGCCTCATTCACATGGGCGATTACATGCATGCCCCATGTAGGGCCATGTTTTGCTGTCATGGGGATGCTCATAGTTCCATAAATGTCTCTTGGGACACGCGTTTGCACGGACACAGCCACTGTGTCCCAATATGACATCCGTGGGGGTGCATGTCCCCGAACTTACCCTGGGTGCATTCTGTGCCATGCACCTGCATGGATGTCAGATTGTGTCCAATAGACATCTATGGGACTGTGAACATCCCTGAGCCAGCAAAGCATGGCCCTGCATGGGGCACGCAAGCAATCGCCCATGTGAACAAGTCCTAAGTGATAATTATGATGGGAGTCACTTTGGGTGGGGGGGTTGGGGAACCCAGGTTACCTTGTAGAGCACTGGAAGCTCCTTGTCCAGCTTCTCCAGCCCCTCCTTTGTGTAAGTTACTTTGGGTGGGGGGCTTGAGGAACCCAGGTTACCTTGTAGAACCCAGGTTACCTGGTAGACCACTGGAAGCTCCTTGTCCAGCTCCCCCAGCCCCTCCTATGTGTAAGTTACCCTGTGTCTGTTAGGGGCACAGGGTGACCGAGAACCCCAGTCTGACCTCAAGAATATATGAAAATAAAGTCCACTGTTCATCAGAAACCATTGCTAGATGGTTTAAGGTGGGGTGGGGGTTGCTATGTGTTTGTTAGGTGTGGCTGTATTCCATTGTTCTATTGTGTCTGTCTGCCTTAAAGTATTATAGGATGTGCATGTGTATTTGCTGTGAGGAGGGAGGGGGGATTCCTCCAACAGCTCTCCCTGCTGATTGGACAGTCTACTGATGAGAAGTTTGAATATCTCTGTGTGCCTGAGTTGAAATAAAACAGTTCATGTTCAGCAGCCAACTAGTACTGCCTAGTTTGTGGTTACAAGCGGTTGGAAGATCTGATATCTATATTCAGACTGGAAGGAATCGGAATATGACGAAAGCACTCAAGCGGAGTGTGGGACATTTTGTTACAATAATAATGAAATGTTTTTCCTGATTTAAAAGGACAGTTATGTACAGATGTCCTGTAGGGGGATCCTACATCGTATAGAGAGAGAATGAAAATGTCTTAGTGGTGTTTACAGTAAGTAAGAGTAAGCTGCAGCTGCTTATGGATTCATTAAAAGAAGATAACTATTTTTTTTTTTAGTTTGTTATACACAAATACTGTAATTTATTACATGATCATTATTGAACAATTGCCAGAGGTCCCAAGCCAGCAGAATGGCAAGGACAACTGTTATTTAAAAAATTATTTTTAATTTAATTTTATATATATATATATATATATATATATATATATATATATACACAGTATATATAATTTTGTATTGTAATGGCTAAGTACAAAACGACGGAGCCTTTGGACATTCCCCAGTCTAAAGATGAGCAGCTTACAATAACATAGGTTACACAGCTTAAAGTAAACACAAAAAGCAACCAACAATTGCTCAGGTCCACAATGTAGGAAACAAATGTCACAAGGAGACACAATTTTACAGAAATCTCCTCACATTACATGGAGAATAAATATCAGATACAAGGTATCCCATCAAGGAAAGTGGAGATTGCCCCTCTGGCAAAAGAGCATAAAAGGCACCTAAGGAAAACTATGTGCAACACCATCCACCAACCAAGTGCAAGCACCTTAGGAGAATGCAAGTCCGAGAGCCCGAGTTGGCCCATAGGTGCCACACTTTGTTAAATCTTTTTGGACAGTCCCATGAGAGGTTAGTTGCTTTGTAAAGGGGGACCACAGAATTATTCAAGGCATTCTGGGAGGAGGTTAGAGGTATTCCCCAAAAATGTACCGATTATCACTTACCTCGAGATCCAGCCTTGTTCCTCCTACACCATCATACCATACAATGGAAGACTTATGTGTCTTATGTGACATCAGTGTTGCCAGATCTGCTTAATGTGGCGAGTTGTGCCCCAGATCTATGGAAATAGCCCCCACCACCGTCCATTGCTATGTGGTTTGCTAAGGCTGAAAAAATAAACCGGATGGAGGGCCTTATTTCTGCAGACCATAACTCCCAAGAGAAATTCCTTACTAAATGTTTCTATTGGTATGAGTTCACTTACTCTGAGGAATGCCAGTCCATCATGACAGGATCGCTGGCATGCTCATTGGCTGGGGGGGCGGTGGGGCCATGAGGGAGGGGGAGGTCCTTCCCTCTTTCCATTCCCTTTTTTTTTCCAACTATTTTAATTAAGTCTGTTCTGTCTTCTTTGGATCTTTAACAATCCTTACTGCTCTGCTTTCTTGTTTTAAAATATAAATAAGTTTATGGGAGATTCATTCATTACATAGTAGGTGAGGTTGAAAAAAGACACAAGTCCATCAAGTCCAACCTATGTGTGTGATTATGTGTCAGTATTGCATTGTATATCCCTGTATGTTGTGGTCATTCAGGTGCTTATCTAATAGTTTCTTGAAGCTATCAATGCTTCCCGCTGAGACCACCGCCTGTGGAAGGGAATTCCACATCCCCTTTTAATGCATGCCAATATTCTGTTTGCTTTGTTAGCAGCAGCTTGGCATTGCCTGCCATTGCTGAGCCTATCATCTACTAGGACCCCCAGGTCCTTTTCAATCCTAGATTCCCCCAGAGGTTCTCCCCCCAGTGTATAGATTGCATTCATATTTTTGCCACCCAAATGCATTATTTTACATTTTTCTACATTGAACCTCATTTGCCATGTAGTCGCCCACCCCATTAATTTGTTCAGGTCTTTTTGCAAGGTTTCCACGTCCTGCAGAGAAGTTATTGCCCTGCTTAGCTTAGTATCGTCTGCAAATACAGAGATTGAACTGTTTATCCCATCCTCCAGATTGTTTACGAACAAATTAAATAGGATTGGTCCCAGCACAGAACCCTGGGGAACCCCACTACCCACCCCTGACCATTCTGAGTACTCCCCATTTATCACCACCCTCTGAACTCGCCCTTGTAGCCAGTTTTCAATCCATGTACTCACCCTATGGTCCATGCCAACGGACCTTATTTTGTACAGTAAACGTTTATGGGGAACTGTGTCAAATGCTTTTGCAAAATCCAGATACACCACGTCTACAGGCCTTCCTTTATCTAGATGGCAACTCACCTCCTCATAGAAGGTTAATAGATTGGTTTGGCAAGAATGATTCTCCATGAATCCATGCTGATTACTGCTAATGATATCGTTCGTATTACTAAAATCCTGTATATAGTCCCTTATCATCCCCTCCAAGAGTTTACATACTATCGATGTTAGGCTAACTGGTCTGTAATTCCCAGGGATGTATTTTGGGCCCTTTTTAAATATTGGTGCTACATTGGCTTTTCTCCAATCAGCTGGTACCATTCCAGTCAGTAGACTATCTGTAAAAATTAGGAACAACGGTCTGGCAATCACTTGACTGAGTTCCCTAAGTACCCTCGGATGCAAGCCATCTGGTCCCGGTGATTTATTAATGTTAAGTTTCTCAAGTCTAATTTTAATTCCGTCCTCTGTTAACCATGGAGGTGCTTCCTGTGTTGTGTCATGAGGATAAACACTGCAGTTTTGGTTACTGAAGCCCCCCGATTCACTCGTGAAGACTGAGGAGAAGAATAAATTCAATACCTTCACCATCTCCCCATCCTTTATAACCAGATGTCCTTCCTCATTCTTTATGGGGCCAATATGGTCTGTCCTCCCTTTTTTACTGTTTACATACTTAAAGAATTTCTTGGGATTTTTTTTGCTCTCCTCCGCTATGCGTCTTTCATGTTCTATCTTAGCTGTCCTAATTGCACCTTTACATTTCCTGTTGCATTATTTATAAAGTCTGAATGATGAGGATGATCCCTCAACCTTGTATTTTTTTAAGGCCTTCTCCTTTGCTTTTATATGCATTTTTACATTGGAGTTAAGCCATCCAGGACTTTTGTTCGCTCTTTTAAATTTATTACCCAATGGGATACATTGGCTAATGCCCTTATTTAATATGCTCTTAAAGCAAACCCATCTCTCCTCCGTATTCTTTGTTCCTAATATTTTATCCCAGTTTATGCCTTTTAGCAAGGTTTGTAGTTTAGGGAAGTTGGCTCTTTTGAAATTCAGTGTCTTTGTATTCCCTTTATGTTTCCTATTTGTGTGATTTATACTGAAACTAATTGACCTGTGATCGCTGTTACCTAAATTGCCCCGCATTTCCACATCCGTGATCAGGTCTGTATTGTTGGTAATCAGTAGATCCAGTACTGTTTTATTTCTAGTTGGTGCATCTACCATCTGACCCATAAAATTGTCCTGCAAGACATTAAGGAACTGGCGAGCCTTAAATGAATGCGCGGTTCCCTCCGCCCAGTCTATGTCTGGATAATTAAAATCCCCCATTATGATAACAAGATTAATTAATAATTAAGATAATTATTCATCTTATGTAGTAGGTGTTTTTGTTTTGTTTTTTTCCCCAGCCTTACATTATATTTTATGTGGTTATTTTCGTCTTCTATTTGACACCAATCTGTACTCTAGCTCATTGTGCATTGATACCTTCCTCTGTCATATGGCCGATGCGTATGTGATGAATGTTTTTTGCCTTCCTGTTTAAAAAATAAAGATTTTTTTTAAAAACGGGGCTTTCCAGAAGTTAAGGGTAGGAGCTTGATCAGACTTCAATACTATAGCCTTCCTGGCATAGAATAATAATAAGCCAAGGAAGGTCTTGGTTGGACATGTGAATGCCAAGGGATCCACCAGCCCCAATATACATACTCCAGTTGTCATTTTGATAAGTATAATAGTTAAGGATTGTATGAATCTAGCAACCTCAGACCAATAGTCAAGGATGCATGGACATGTCAAAACTATGTGCAGAAAGTCAGCTGTGTCACTCGGACATCTCCAGCATTGTGAGGGAACCCCTTTTATGTAGACATTGTGGTGTTAGATAAATTCTGTGAAGAATCTTAAACTGAATCAGTCTATCTCTAGCAACAACCAATTGGAGAAAGGGACAGTCACAAATGTCTTCCCAGCCTTCACTATCTAGGTCTGGCACCTACGTCATTTATTTTGAAGTCGCTCCAAACCGTTATGAACAAATGGCATAAAAGCCTTGTAGAGATCAATGAGTGGCTTGCACAAGGAATCCTCTCTCACAAAGGTTCCAGCTCAGCAGGAAGGAGATGCAATGAGAGTTACCAAATTGAGACAGATAGGCGTGTTCATACCTGATAAAGAACTGTTGTTTCAACCTATCAAAAGTCACCAGGGAGCCCACTTTGCATACTTGAGTGTCTTAATGCCCCTGAAGGCCCAAACTGAGGAATCCGAGATCAAGTAAAATTCAGGTAGCCTAGGATAGAAAAGTCCTTTTTATGAAACTGTTGTTCACAGTACAAAAAATTATTTTGTGCTTGCAGAGCTATAACATAGAACAGAGCGTAGCGCTAGCATTTAGTGAGCAAATAGATAGAGATATAGGCCACTTGACATACAGTATATAGATAAAAACACATATTTATGCAAAAATAATAACATCCTTTAGCAAGCAGGCTGACCTTGTGAGAGTAGATAGGTAGTGGTCACTTGTGATGATAATGTTGGTGGGCTGCAATGAATGTCATTGTAAAGAATTAGTGGTATCAAAGAGAAATAGCTGAATTTCTTTTCCTATCCAGGCCTGATTCATGTTAATCAAAGTCATTCTCCTGACAAATGCAGTGGACACAATTTTTCATTTAGAGTGATGGCATTTGAAAAGCTAGATCCTAGGTGGAAAACTAAGAAGTTCTAGCCTTAAACCCATTTATAAACCCTGTAATCCAAGAAGTCATAGGCTAGATCATCTGGGTCCAAGGGACTGTGTGAATAAGACGCAATTCTTTTTTTTAATTAAGCCAGTGGCTTCCGCCTAGTATGACAGCTATATATATATGCAGTACTGTGCAACTGTTTTAGGCAGGTGTGAAGAAATGCTGTAAAGTAACAATGTTTTCAAAAATATATGTTTTAGTTATTTTTATCAATTTACAAAATGCAAAGTGAGTGAACAGAAGAAAATCCAAATCAAATCATTATTTGGTGTGACTACCCTTTGGCTTCAAGCCAGCATATATTCTTAAGCCCCGTACACATGGGCCCAATGTCGGGCGGCATCAGCGAGTTCAATAGAAACCGGCCAACATTCGGCCCGTTCGGCCGGCTTCTGTTGAAGGAGCATGACAGTAAAAGGTCTGCAGACCGTCTCCTGATCGGCGCTCTTAGCCAATGGCAGGAGGATCTCCCTGTCAGAACACAATAGAACAGTACTAACATTGGATTGTTAGTACAGCAGATGCAACTTGAGCTTTTTTTTTTGTTCAGACCGCTGGGTTGAACGTAAAAAACTACTAGTGTGTACTAGGCTTTACACTTGCAAACTTTGTACACTTGCACAAAGTCAGGGATTTTTTAGGATTAGATTCAGGTGGATGATTAACCAATTGTACCAAGCAGGTGCTAATGATCATTAATTTCATATGTAGGTTAAAGCACAGCCATGAACTGAAACAGAAACCGCTATATAGGAGGTTTAAAGCTGGGTGAGAAACAGCCAAACTCTGCTCCTAAGGTGAGGTGGTATGGCAAGACTGATCACAGTAACAAGACGCAAGGTAGTAATACTGCATTAGCAAGGTCTCTCCCAGGCAAGGATTTCAAAACAAACTGGGGTTTCAAGATGTTTTCAAGATGTGCTGTTCAAGCTCTTTTGATGAGGGCTGTAGATGCAGTGGTCGGCCAATGAAACAATGCAGCAGGTGAATGACACATCATGCTTACTTCCCTTCAACTTCGGAAGATGTCCAGCAGTACCATCAGCACAGAACTGCATGGAAACCAGTGGGACCCAGGTACACCCATCTACTGTCCAGAGAAGTATTGCTGGAAGAGGTCTTCATGGAAGAATTGAGGCCAAAAAGTCATGCCTCCGATGTGGAAATAAAGCTAAGTGACTCAACTATGCACAAAAACATAGGAACTGGGGTGAAGAAAAATGGCAGTAGGTGCTCTGGACTGATGAGTCAAAATGTGAAATATTTGGCTGTAGCAGGAGTTTATTAACTGACGGGCTGGAGAGCGGTACAATAATAAGCATCTACAGGCAATAGTGAACCATGGTGGAGGTTCCTTGCAAGTTTGGGGCTGCATTTCTGCAAATGGAGTTGGAGATTTGGTCAGGATCAATGGTGTCCTCAATGCTGAGTAATACAGATATTTATCCATCATGCCATACCATCAGGGAGACGTGTAATTGGCCCCAAATGTGTTGTGCAGCAGGACAACGACCCCAAACATACAACCAATGTCATGAAGAACTATCTTCAGCGTAAAGAAGAAAAAGGAATCCTGGAAGTGATGGTTTGACCCCCACAGAGCCCTGATCTCAACATCATCGAGTCTGTCTGGAATTACATGAAGAGACAGAAGGATTTGAGGCAGCCTACATCCATAGAAGGTCTGTGGTTAGTTCTCCAAGATGTTTAAAACAACTTCCTACCAAGCTTCTCCTAAAAGTATTGATGCTGTTTTAAAGACAAAAGGGGGTCACACCAAATATTGATTTGATTTGGATGTTCCTTCTGTTCATTTACTTTCCATTTGTTAATTGATCAAAATAAACTATTAAACACTTCTTTCCTGACAGACTCCATGGCAGCCTACGTGTGGGTTAACCCCGCCTCCTCTCCAATGCTATAGGACCCCATTCCCATAAATGAGTACTCACCACTAGCTACTGCGTTCCTTTTTTGTCCTCCTCCAATGGACCTACACAAGATGTTCACGTCCGGTCGGACGGTTTCAAGATCATGACATACCTCTTGCGGTGCAGCTCAGGGCCCAGCCATGGGTGGGCGAGTAACGTTTAGAGGCTGAAGTTTACCCCTTTGGTGGAGGGATGGTCGCCTCTGTATGCCGAAATTTCTGGGCGCATCAACGGCTGGCAAGGTCGGAAGCATAGTTTTTGTCTCCATGGCAGTGTTTCTCTGTATAGTCTGTCTCCCCCTAGGTCTCCCCGGCTCTTGTTACGATCGAGGCGGTCGTTTTGGGACCTTTTTCGCCCCTCATGGCGGCTGGAGCGCTGGTGCGTTCCAGCTCGCCTCAGCACTTCCGGGTGCAGCCGTTCGCGCTGCAAAAAAGAGTGGCTCTTGGCGCCCGGTCATAGACCTGACCTACCTCAACGAGTTTATAGAGCAAGGGAAATTCAAAATGGAAACTCTGTCGACCATTCAGCAAGCTATTCAGCCAGGCGATTGGATGATTTCCATCGACTTGAAGGACGCTTATTTCCATGTCCCAGTAGAAGAGGGGTTTCACAAATATCTACATTTCCAAGTGGGATAGGATCATCTACAGTTTATCTGCCTCCCCTTCGGGTTGACAACGTCCCCCCGGGTCTTTTCAAAAATTCTCTTAGCCACGGTGGCTCTCATAAGGTTAAAGGGGGTGCGTCTTTACCACTACCTCGACGACCTCCTGGTACTATCGCAAAGCAAGGGGAAGCTGCTGGCCCACCGGGAACAGGTGATCTCCACCCTGTCCAGCTTCGGGTGGCTCCTGAATTTAGCAAAAAGTCATCTAATTCCAGCTCAACGCCTAATATATCTAGGAGCTCAGTTCGACACCGTGAGAAGCACTATTTCCCTTCCACTACAGAAAATTCCGGTTGTTCGGGAAAGAATTTCTCGGGCTTTACATACTCCACACCTGAAAGCCTCTCAGTGCCTGGAGATCGTCGGCACGATGGTCTCTACGACTCCCATGGTCAAGTGGGCCTTGTGGAGATTACGTCCCTTCCAGTCGGGGTTCCTGCAGCAGTGGAGGACAGGGGACAAGAATCACATCATCCGTGTGACATCATCAATGAAGATCAATCTCTTTTGGTGGCTTCAGCGCAAGAATCTCCTGGCATGTCACTCCATTGCCCCCATCTCCTGGATCACGGTCACGACCGATGCCAGCGGGACTGGTTGGGGAGCCCTCTGCGGTTCGAACCTCGCCCAGGGCAAATGGGATTCCTGCCTCCCAGTCCCAGGTTCGAACGTTCTGGAACTCAGAGCAGCCTGGTGTGCACTACAATCCTTCTCTCACCTACTGAAAGGGAAGTCAGTGTTGTTAAGGATGGACAACACGACGGCCGTTGCCTACGTGAAGAGGCAAGGGGGTACCCAGAGTCCCACTCTCCTTTGGGAAGTCGAGCCCATCCTTTCATGGGCACAGAAGAACCTTTGCAATATCTCGGCAGTGTTTGTCCCAGGAGTCCAGAATACTCAAGCGGACTTCCTTTCACGCACCGAGCTGGACAACAACGAGTGGTCCCTTCATATGGAGACAATCAGATGGGTCTCGTCACTAGGGATCAACCCCTAGATCTGTTCACCTCCCGCCACAACTTCAAGCTGGAGAAATTTTACGCCAGAGGCCGTTGCAGCCAGGCTTTCGGGTCAGACGCACTGACGAATCTATGGAGGTTCAGCAAGGCATATGCCTTCCCGCCGCTTCCAGTCATCCTGAGATTCCTGCAGAGGCTCCGTTCGGAGACAGCCGAAGTGTTGACAATAGCTCCATACTGGCCGAACAGGCCTTGGTTCCCTCTCCTTGTCCAACTCAGCTTCAGGGACCCGGTGCCTCTCCCTCTCAGGTCGGACCTTCTTCTCAGGGGTCAATCCTGCACCCGTGTCTGGCAGTGCTGAGACTGATGGTCTGCAATTTTTTCGTGGAGCTTCAAGACTCAAGCCCCAAAGGAAATCCAGATTCCCCAAATGGGACCTTCCACTTGTCCTCGACTCAATCTCCGGACTCAGTACTACCGGGCCTTCCCCGCTCTCTATCAAGGACTTCTCAGCAAAAGTTGTCTTTCTAGTAGCCGTCACATCGGCAAAAAGAGCCTCTGAGATTGGTTCTCTGGGTTGGGAAGAACCCTTCCTGACGTTCTTCCCGGATCGGGTAGTTCTCATCCCTATGCTGGGTTCTAACCCGAAAGTGTCTTCGGTGTTCCATGATAATCAGGAGATAGTCCTTCCTACGTTTAAGTCTCCGGGGTCCTCCGAGATTCATCCTCTGGATATAGGGGAAGCAATTAAAGAATATCTGAAAGTGACTTCAGACGTTCTGACCATTTATTTATTTTACACTCGGGCAGCAATAAAGGGAAGAATGCCTCGATTAGGACACTCGCTACTTGGATTGTACAAACTATTCATCAAGCATACAGGGCGAAGGGCTTGGCTCCTCCACAGGCGGTGACAGCTCACTCCACCAGGGGAATGGCAGCTTCATGGGCGGCAGCTCGACACGTGGCCCCAGACACCATTTGCAGGGCGGCCTCGTGGGCCTCTATCAACACTTTCATGTCTCATTACTGTATTGAGCCTGCTTCATTATCCTCTGTAAACTTTGGTTTGAGAATCCTATCGGTTGATAGGACAAATTAAATTTATGTTTGATTCAGCATACCCACCCGTGTGGTCGGCTAGTTATTTCCCACACGTAGGCTGCCATGGAGTCTGTCAGGAAAAAAGGAAAATTTATTATCAAATACTTACCATAATTTTCCTTTCCTGATGGACTCCATGGCAGACGGAGTTCCCACCCACTGGTCAAAGAGTAGGCTAGTTACGGAACGCAGTAGCTAGTGGTGAGTACTCATTTATGGGAATGGGGTCCTATAGCATTGGAGAGGAGGCGGGGTTAACCCACACGTAGGCTGCCATGGAGTCCATCAGGAAAGGAAAATTATGGTAAGTATTTGATAATAAATTTTCCTTTATTTCTGAAAACATTCTTAATTTGCTGCATTTTTTCACACCTGCCTAAAACTTTTGCATAGTAAGATATACATTATATCCTACCCTTACAGGCCTGTGATGATAGGCTTTTTCTTGCATCAGAACTTTCAGAATTCTGAATGATCTTTGAACCATCTCTAAGTGATATCTAAAGCAAACTGCATTTCCCATGAACACAGGCCCAAGGCTCATTGACAGAAGAAGACCCGACTTTCTCTATGCAACTGAAGCCCTCCAGTAAAGCAAAAGAAAAGGCACCTTTTAAGCTTTGGTGGCCTCTCCTTCTTCTTTCGCTAGTTCTTGCACTGTTTCTGTTGCCAGAGCTACCAAGGGCGACAGAACAATAAGCAAATTCAGAACAAAGAGGGGCCTCAATTCAAACTTAGAGAAAGCTCCAAATATTGCTTTAAAGCTAGAGCATAACATGTGGCTACTTATAACTCAAGCCACTTTTATGCATGATGTTTGGCAGTCTGGAAAAAGGAAGAGTGCAGCTTGCAATGGCTACCAAGTGATCTGTGTTCCAAGGCACTCCCAATGGTAGTCCTTCACTTTTTGTCATTATTATCATCGTGATCATGATGGTTCGTTAGTCTCAACCTCAATTTCAAGAAGAGCAGATTAATAGTCTTTCATTCATGTCAGAGCATCTGCAACTGATGGGGCAGCATTTTAGGGGGATTGTTGTTCAGGTGGGAGGAAGACTGTGGGAATGAGAAAAGTATAGGTGCTTTTTATGCCCCTCCCAGACAAAAATGAGCATTTAATCCTTGCTGTGGGGAAGTGCAAAGTTCAGCTTTAGCTATTTAGCTCTGTAAACAACAGTTTTTTTTTAGCTTAGCTATTTAGCTCTGTAAACGTTTTTTTTTTTAATGCTTTAGCTATTTAGCTCTGTAAACAAACTTTTTTTTTATTTGATCAGGATTAGCCTGGCAAATCTAAAAAGAGAGTAAGGGAGATTACATAAAAACTGGAGCACACTAATCAGCTCTTAGGTTTTGTTGTCAAAGCTTAACTCAGCAAGGTGAAGTTACAAGCTGATGGGTTACAATGCACAACTGCACCAAATTCTGTGTGCTCCAGCTTTAGTAAACACAACCCCCCACACATTTTTGCATCTTTTACAAACATGTTAAAATAAAGATTTTAGGTATGAAAGCAGAAATCCTGGAGAATACAATGGTACAGAACGGCTGATCAGATCCATATTTTCAATAAAAATACACTAACGGTTAGTTTAGTACACACAACTAAGACTAACAACTTGACATCTAAACAAGCCTTAAAACTGCACGTGTTCATGAAATGGTACCCACAATTCTCCATAGACATTGCTTTTAAAGCCTTTACAGGTCATCAGTTTCAAGTTGACCATGAATGATGGCCCTGGTCTGGGCCTGGGTGTGCAGTGACACCTAATATGTGTAGCGCAACTGTCATTTTTGTATGTAGAGGCACACAATAAACGTGTTTGAGTCAGTTTGTGCGTGTACGTGTGAATTGGTTTAAATTTTTTGGGGGGGTTTTCTTTATTATTTTTATTTAACTATTTTAAACATTTTTACTTAACTTTTTCCCTATCACATAGGGTTGCTAATGTCTTCCCTGCACTCTATTGAAGGTAATCAAGCACAGACCATGCTTCCATTAGCTTCTCCCCTAGCGGGGAATGGCAGTATTAAAACTGGAGGTGAGGGGGCAAAATGCTTGTTGCTTCCAGCTTCTTTCACTGCAGGAACAATTCTCAACTAGATGTTCGCCAATCATCCTCCACTTTCCCTACTAATGTCTGCTATGGACATCCCAGGCGCCCAGGTGGGGCAGCAGAGCCCCCCATGAAAATCCAACTGTTGGCTGATGAAATGTACGCCCACTCCTGGCTGCTATAGTTCATGTAAATGGGATATATGAGGCCAAGAATAAAAATAAAATATATTGCAGCTTATCAGTCCTTAGATGTGGTGATTGCATTCATTTTCTTTTTTCCATCTAAGAACATTTTTAGCAAGTGCAGAAAATGCCCATTTATTTTGCCAGAAATGTGGTGTCTTTGTCCTGATTATCAGGGCAGTCCCAACAGTGCCCGCAAGTGCTGCCAATCAGTGCCCACCAGTGCTGCCATTCAGTGACCATTAGTGCCTTCTCATCAGTGATGCCTATCAATACCCATTAGTGCCACCTATCAGTGCAGCATCATCAGTGCTCATCAGTGCAGCCTCATTAGCGCACATCATCGAAGGAGAACAATTACCTGTTTGCAAAATTTTATAGGAAACTATGAAAAATGTTGTTTTTTTTTTCAAAATTTTCAGACTTTATTCGCTAATTAGCAAAAAAAAAAAAAATACCCAGTGGTGATTAAATACCACCAAAACAAAAGCTCTATTTGTTTAAAGAAATGATAAAAATTTCATATGGGTACAATGTTGCATGACCGCACAATTGTCATTCAAAGTGTGAGAGCGCTGAAAGCTGAAAATTGGCATGGGCAGGAAGGGAGTAAAAGTGCCCAGATGGCAACTGGTTAAGGAAGTCACTGGTAAGCTGAAATACGTAAAATTTTCTTTTTTAGATTTAGATATGCTTTAAGACCACTACAAGCATTTTATTTTTTAATATTACTATTATTATTTTCCCCTGATCTGTGTGATTGGCAGACAAAAAGATTCTTTGGTATGCAAATTAAGGTTAAACAAAACCTTCAACCAGCGCACTCTGGATTGACAAAGGAATATGCAAAAAATATATAAATTTAAACAAAGTGCAGCCCGTAGTGAGACTCAATGGTCTAGATCATAAAAAGAAAACAATAATTTTCATACTGCGCTCCTATTCATAAACAAACCATGCGCAAACCAAAATGTGAGTACACCCCTCACATTTTTGTAAATATTTTATTTATCTTTTCATGTGACAACAATGAAGAAATGACACTTTGCTACGATGTAAAGTAGTGAGTGTACAGCTTGTATAACAGTGTAAATTTGCTGTCCCATCAAAATAACTCAACACACAGCTATTAATGTCTAAACTGCTGGGAACAAAAGTGAGTACACCCCTAAGTGAAAATGTCCAAATTGGGCACAATTAGCCATTTTTCTTCCCCGGTGTCATGTGACTCGTTAGTGTTACAAGGTCTCAGGTGTGAATGGGGAGCAGGTGTGTTAAATTTGGTGTTATCACTCTCACTCTCTTATACTGGTTACTAGACGTTTAACATGGCATCTCATGGCAAAGAACTCTCTGAGGATCCGAAAAAAAGAATTGTTGCTCTACATAAAGATGGCCTAGTCTATAAGAATATTGCCAAGATCCTGAAACTGAGCTGCAGCACAGTGGACAAGACCATACAGCGGTTTAACAGGACAGGTTCCACTCAGAACAGGCCTCGCAATGGTCGACCAAAGAAGTTCAGTGCACCTGCTTAGCGTCATATCCAGAGGTTGTCTTTGGGAAATAGACGTAGGAGTGCTGCCAGCATTGCTGCAGAGGGGTGGGGGGTCAGCCTGTCAGTGCTCAGACCATATTCAGCACACTGCATCAAATTGTTCTGCATTGCTGTCATCCCAGAAGGAAGCCTCTTCTAAAGATGATGCACAAGAAATCACGCAGTTTGCTGAAGACATGCAGACTAAGGACATGGATTACTGGAACCATGTCTTGTGGTCTGATACCAAGATAAACTTATTTGGTTCAGATGGTGTCAAGCGTGTGTGGTGGCAACCAGGTGCGGAGTACAAAGACAAGTGGGTCTTGCCTACAGTCAAGCATGGTGGTGGGAGTGTCATGGTCTGGGGCTGCATGAGTGCTGCCGACACTGGGGAGCTACAGTTCATTGAGGGAACCATGAATGCCAACATGTACTGTGACATACTGAAGCAGAGCATGATCCCCTCCCTTTGGAGACTGGGTCGCAGGGCAGTATTCCGACATGATAACCACCCCAAACACACCTCCAAGAGGACCACTGCCTTGCTAAAGAAGCTGAGGGTAAAGGTGATGGACTGACCAAGCATGACTCCAGACCTAAACTCTATTGAGCATCTGTGGGGCACCCTCAAACAGAAGGCGGAGGAGCGCAAGGTCTCTAACATCCACCAGCTCCGTGATTACTTAGAACCCCCAAACATTATACATTTTTTTTCTAACACCCTAGAGAATAAAATGGCGGTCGTTGCAATACTTGCAATACTTTCTGTCAAACCATATTTGCGCAGCGGTCTTACAAGCGCACTTTTTTTGGAAAAAATACACTTTTTTGATTTAAAAAATAAGAGAACAGTAAAGTTAGCTCAATTTTTTTTATAGTGTGAAAGATAATGTTACGCTGAGTAAACTGATACCCAACATGTCACGCTTCAAAATTGCGCCCGCTCCTGGAATGGCGACAAACTTTTACCCTTAAAAACCTCCATAGGCGACGTTTAAAAAATTTTACAGGTTGCATGTTTTAAGTTACAGAGGAGGTCTAGGGCTAGAATTATTGCTCTTGCTCTATCGATTGCGGTGATACCTCACATGTGTGGTTTGAACACTGTTTTCATATGCGGGTGCTACTCACGTATGCGTTCACTTCTGCACACAAGCTTGTCGGGACGGAGCGCGTTTAAAAAAGAAAAAATTATTATTTATTTTACCTTTTATTTTTTATTTTTACACTGTTTAAAAAAAAAATTGTGTCACTTTTATTCCTATTACAAGGAATGTAAACATCCCTTGTTATAGAAAAAAGCATGACTGGACCTCTTAAATATGAGATCTGGGGTCAAAAAGACCTCAGATCTCATAGTTACATGAAAATTAAAAAAAATAAAATACATTTTGTCATTTAAAATTTTTTTTTTAAAAATGGCCCTTTAAGATCTATGGGCAAAAGTGACGTTTTGACATTGCTCCCACCTTGCAGTGATATGGAGATGGGTGGGGGCCATCTTCCCCTCACTCGTCACCTTGTCAGCCCACAAGAAGGACCCAATTGCCTCCGCCGCTCCTGACGGCTCCGGTAAGCGGCGGAGGGCACCGGGGCGCAGCGGGAGGGGGGCCTTTCTCCCGCCTCCAATAAAAGTGATCTCGCTGCAAATCCGCCAGAGAGACCACTTTTATCTTAAACCGGACCGCTCACTGAAGAAGAGGATACCGGGGTTATGGCAGCTAGCTGCTGCCATAACAACGATATCCCTCTTCAAACAGCCGACGTATAATGATGGAGGGCGGTCCGGAAGTGGTTAACTAGGAGGAAGTGACAGGTCCAATCACATGACCCCTGATGACGTCAGGCGTTGCTGATGAAACGCGTTGGGTCGGGTAGTGCGTGACCCGTTACTTCCGCCATCTCTCTGGAACACAGGTGGAACGCAATCGGCGTGCCTGCTTGTTTTTTATGGACTTTTAAAGATCTACTACATTGTAAGTGTTACTTCTTTATTGCGAAGAAAATAAGTTATACACTGCACTATGAGGAGATCTCTCTTTTCTCCTTGACACATATGTGATTTACTATACCCTCGCCCGGTGGGTGTACATCATTCTGAAAGATATTTCTCTGCTACACATGCCTATTATGACTACCTGTGATTGGTGCCATTTATGTCCGGTGAGTAGGATGTTTGCCTAGGGGCTGGTGAAAGAAGGCACCTTTGTTTCTTCACATTTTATGAACTACTAAGAAGATTTACTTCACTCTCACTTGATTGGAGACATCTGGTGGGGGTGTATGGACATTTTACACACAACAATTTAATTGGATTCAGCACCTATTATATGTTGGTTTGCACATGGTTTGTTCATGAATAGGAGAGCGGTATGAAAATGATTTTTTTCATAAAGATTCTTTGGTGAATTGATATCTTTGTCAATGTCATTGTCATTGTTCACAATAATGTCAGAATCAAATCCTCCAAAAGCTACAGCCCTGTACAAGAAACGATTTCAGCCCTTCTGAACTCGCTGTGTTTTAACATAACCCAAGAAGCGTACCCACCAATCCACCGCCCTTCCAATGTAAAATAAACGTCCAATTCATTTTACCTACAGACTTACAGAAGACTTAACTTTGCGGTTGTCAGCAGAAATGCACTTCTATTTTTTCATGTATTATTAATACAGTTCAGCCCAGTGCCTTATAATTTTCTCAATATTAAAAAGAGTGTTTTTTTAACCTTTGGGAATATTAAATTAACTTGTAAGTGCATTCATACCTTCCTCAGGGCTCACTTTTAATTTCACAGCATATATCTTTCCTGCAAGAACACAGAAACGTTCAAAAATAACGATGAGGAGTTTAGCAGAGCTCCTTCATTTTTTTTTTTCTTTTAAATTCCGCGTATACAGAAACAGGTTGGTTTTCATGCCGGAGAGAGAAAGCAATTTTGTTAATTCTGTTTCCCCAAAGCCAAACTTCCTCACTTTAACATCTTGTAAAATTCAGTCATATAGAGAAACTTTATAAGTGTGAGGTATATCCCACTTCTGTGTAAATATTACAAAGCAAACAGAATTTTCTCAGTTTATTTAACATGCTTTTGTTGCAAGGCGAGCTGCAAAGGATCTACTTATGTGTAAAACATTCTAAAAGCAAATGTGGGACAATATCACCTTGTAATGCATAACAGCTGTGTAATATTTACAGAAAAGAAGGGCTTAGCTGTGGAGGAATTTGCTGATTAATTTATTTTTAATGGGAGAAAAGTACATCACTACCCAAAATAAACGTTCCTCTGTGTGTCTTGCCGTTTATATTATAGATGGAAAAATTAATGACAGGTACTATGGCATATTTCACCTCATATAGAAATTTATTTATTTAATCCTTATGGTTTGGTGTACAGATTTTTTTACTTGCTTCCTTTTTTCTCCTTTATTTGAATTCCTTTTTAAATATGTTGGTAAATAGTACTAAAATTGTTTACAGGATGTTTTATTTGCTGCTTAATGTGCTCGGAAATGAAATGCACAAGTGTTTTTTTTTATGTCCGTTACTTGGGGCAAAGCATTCAAAGACATGAGATAAGGGTTGCCCAAAACTGGTGCTGGAGGATGGTTGGATCATGTATGCACACCTAGGTGTTCTCATTGGGACACTTTGGCAGTATGTTTTTTTTTGTTCCATAGTTACTGCTATTAAAGTTATGTCTGGATGGGACTGACTTGAATATTTATTACAGCTGTAAAGGGAATGTTTTCTTTAAAGATAAACTCGAGGTATGTATATTTTTACAAAATTATATTGGCCCAGCTTGGTGCCCATGTCAAATTGGTGGCCTCCTGTGTTCTTTAAGTAGCAGGGCAGCTGCTCAGTATGGTATTTGGACGTTACCAGGGCTGATCCTAGGCGGGTGCATGGGGTGCAGTTCACCCAGGCGCCACAGAGGTGGGGGCGCTCAAGCGCCAGAGTGCTCCCCTCCCTCCTCCTCCTCTTCTTGGTGTCCACAGGCCGCTCTCTCCGCCGCCGCTGTGTTTACTGCTTAAGTCCGTCCCCGCCCGCTCCATCCTCCTGTCAGAGGAGATCGGAGCGGCTCTCTCTGTTCGGAGAGAGACCCGCGCAGTGACGTCGTTGGGGGCGGGGCGGTCCGTGCCGCGCGGCGCGGCGTACAGTGCCTGTCATTTATTTTTCTCCTCTCCGTCACGATCTTCTCCACCCGGGTGGCGTGGCTGCACGCCCGGGTGGGGTTTGTCCTGGGGGGGGTCTGTGGGGGGACTCGGGGAGTCTGTACTAATAGAGGAGGGGGGGTTTGTGGGGGGGGAGTCTGTACTAATAGAGGAGGGGGGTTTGTGGGGGGAGTCTGTACCAATAGAGGAGGGGGGGTTTGTGGGGGGGAGTCTGTACTAATGGAGGGGGGGTAGTTTGTCCTGAAGGGGGTCTGTACTAATGGGGGGGTTAGTTTATCGGGGGGTCTGTACTAATGGAGGGGGGGTTTGTCCTGAGGGGGAGGTCTGTACTTATGGAGGGGGGTGGTTTTTGGGGGGGTCTACTCTGTACTAATGGAGGGGGGGGTTGGTGGGGGGGATCTGTACTAATGGAGGGGAGGTGGTTTGTCCTGAGGGGGGTCTGTACTAATGGGGGGGTGGTATGTCGGGAGGTCTGTACTAATGGAGCGGGAGGTTTGTCCTGAGGGGGGTCTGTACTAATGGGGGGGTGGTATATGGGGGGTCTGTACTAATGGAGGGGGGTGGTTTGTGTGGAGGGGGTTTGTACTAATGGAAGGGGGTAGTTTGTCCTGAGGGGGGTCTGTACTAATGGGGGGTGGTTTGTCGGGAGGTCTGTACTAATGGAGGGGGGAGGTTTGTCCTGAGGGGGGGTCTGTACTAACGGACGGGGGGTCTGTCCTGGGGGTCTGTACTAATGGAGGGGGGTCTGTACTAATGGAGGGGGGGTCTGTGCTAATGGAGGGGGGTCTGTGCTAATGGAGGGGGGTCTGTGCTAATGGAGGGGGGTCTGTACTAATGGAGAGGGGGTCTGTCCTGGGGGGGTCTGTACTAATGGAGGGGGGGTCTGTACTAATGGATGGGGGGTCTGTACTAATGGAGAGGGGGTCTGCCCTGGGGGGTCTGTACTAATGGAGGGGGGGTCTGTACTAATGGAGGGGGGTCTGTACTAATGGAGGGGGGGTCTGTACTAATGGAGGGGGGGTCTGTACTAATGCAAGGGGGGTCTGTACTAATGGGGGGGTCTGTCCTGGGGGGTTTGTACTAATGGAGGGGTGGTTTGTCCTGTGGGGGTCTGTACTAATGGGGGGGTCTGTCCTGGGGGGGTCTGTACTAATGGAGGGGTGGTTTGTCCTGTGGGGGTCTGTACTAATGGAGAGGGAGATCTGTCCTGGGGGGTCTGTACTAATGGAGGGGGGGTTACCTGGGGGGGATCTGTACTGAGTAAGGTCTGTACTGAGGGAGGGGTTTATTCTTAGTGCGGGTTCTGCACTGCCGGAGGGGGGTCTATATGTAGTTGAGGGGGGTCTGTACTGAGGGGCAACTATAGTTGGTGGAAGGGGGGTGACCCCAACCCTAGTGAAGCCAATGCAGCTGCGGGCTCTCCTTTCCCCCCTCCCTCTCCTTTCCCCCCTCCCTCTCCTCCTGCGTGCTGCTGTACTAGTGAGCGGTGCTGGCCAGCACAGCTGCCCACTATGTTTCTAGAAAAAGGAGCAGAGAAGAGGATTGTGGGACATATAGTCCCGAGGACTGGCAGCCCCACTGTAACACGGAAACTGCAGCTCACACAGCATGCTCAGCTGAATGGGAAAGTGAGAGAGAGCCAGGAGTCGGGAAAGCTTTCAGGGAAGTACACCCAGGACTTTATCAGAGAGAGAACCATCAGAGAGAGTACCCCGCTGCCCTGCGCCACCAGAGGGAAAGCCACACAGCCTAGCGCCATCCCAGGCAGAGAAAGGAATGGAGTCATTGCAGGAATACAGATCTGGGTGCTACCCAGCGGAGTCACCATGGGCAATTCAGAGTGAGCTGACTCCTGATCAGAGGAACTGTTGCTGTATCGCTGGGTCAGGTGAGAGGGCCGATCGGCCATTATGTACTAATGTCCATAGGAACTGCAGTCTCTGACCATCTCTTGTAACATGTCTGCAGTCTCTGACCATCTCCTG
The DNA here is from genome assembly GCF_042186555.1 of Aquarana catesbeiana. Classification (NCBI taxonomy): domain Eukaryota; kingdom Metazoa; phylum Chordata; class Amphibia; order Anura; family Ranidae; genus Aquarana; species Aquarana catesbeiana. The sequence goes on along the minus strand of NC_133335.1, from coordinate 100,968,845 downwards.
TATTATGTCTGCAGTCTCTGACCATCTCCTGTACTATGTCTGCAGTCTCTGACCATCTCCTGTATTATGTCTGCAATCTCTGAGCAACTCCTGTACTATGTCTGCAGTCTCTGACCATCTCCTGTAGTATTTCTGCAGTCTCTGGCTATCTCCTGTACTATGTCTGCAGTCTCTGATCATCTCCTGTATTATGTCTGCAGTCTCTGACAATCTCCTGTAGTATTTCTGCAGTCTCTGGCTATCTCCTGTACTATGTCTGCAGTCTCTGATCATCGCCTGTAGTATGTCTGCAGTCTCTGACCATCTCCTGTATTATGTCTGCAGTCTCTGACCATCTCCTGTGCTATGTCTGCAGTCTCTGACCATTGCCTGTAGTATGTCTGCAGTCTCTGACCATCTCCTGTATTATGTCTGCAGTCTATGACCATCTCCTGTATTATGTCTGCAATCTCTGATCATCTCCTGTAGTATGTCTGCAGTCTCTGACCATCTCCTGTAATATGTCTGCAGTCTCTGACCATCTCCTGTAGTATTTCTGCAGTCTCTGGCTATCTCCTGTACTATGTCTGCAGTCTCTGACCATCGCCTGTAGTATGTCTGCAGTCTCTGACCATCTCCTGTATTATGTCTGCAGTCTCTGACCATCTCCTGTACTATGTCTGCAGTCTCTGACCATTGCCTGTAGTATGTCTGCAGTCTCTGACCATCTCCTGTATTATGTCTGCAGTCTCTGACCATCTCCTGTATTATGTCTGCAATCTCTGATCATCTCCTGTACTATGTCTGCAGTCTCTGACCATCTCCTGTACTATGTCTGCAGTCTCTGACCATCTCCTGTATTATGTCTGCAGTCTCTGACTGTGAAGGAATGTAATGTAAATAATAATAATAATAATCTGAAAATGTCTATTTTCTTATGTGCATACATATTTTTCTCCTTACTCATTATATAAGTATACAGATTAGCTCTGTTCCTATATTTTTTCAAGATGGCGGGTACCCCCTGCATCCCACACATCAGAAGAACGCGGAACTGAAGATAAAACCAAGATCAGCCAGACCTCGTTATGAAGATTCTCCATTTTCTTTTTCTATCTTAACCAATGAGATGTACCTATTAGACTAACATAGCAATGACGTATTTGTGTGTATAAAACATTAACACCGCCTTGAATAAATTAGAAGTGTAAGAAGTAACGGTGCTGAGCGTGTCTCAGAGTGTTTACTTTTATATGCATGCATATCAACACTTTCAAATTAGAGACAGCAGCAGATAACCTTGGGCTCGATTGGAGCTCTTAATCATTACCATAACAGATGGTGCCGAAACCCGGGACCTCAGGCTACAGTCGAAGCTATACCGCGACAAGCATTCGGGCGTTAATCGATTGATGAGAGTGGGGTTTGCGCAGCCCTAACAGTACGGTAAGTTTGATTTATATTCTTACCACTGTACGACTCTCTTATCTTTCGGTTGACGGCTGGATTCTGTCGGTATGCTGAGACTGTCTTAGAGGCAGATATTTCCTCGCCTGAGGTTGTTTTAACGAACCTGTCAATGGGTTTCTGCTGACTGTATTTGTTCACTGTCTGCCATTCTTTGGGCTACGAAACTCAGCAGTCTAAAAGTGCTACATGTGTGAATGTGTGGTCTCATCTCCAGATGAGCTTTCGGCCTCTGGTATGAGATGGTTTCCCTTGTAGCAAGTGTTTATAGACGGGTTACTCTGGGTTCGACGAACCTTTGAGGGTTATCTCAGCTGCTGGTTTTGCAGTCTGAAAGTGTTACAGAAGTCTCACCCCAAGAAGAGTTGTCAGCCTCTTGGTGTAGAGCTGGAAAAAAAAGTTTATAAACTGGTTCATTTTTGCAGGGTGGTCTGCCCTTGTGGTTATCTTAGCCTGCTGAAATTTTGCAGTTCGAAGAGTGGCAGGTGTAATGTCCTGTCGTGAGTGTATTTGTGGTTTATTGTTTGCTATACACGAGAGGGGTTGGGGACTGGTTAAGGTCGGAGGGGGGGCTGCCCGGGGGATCTGTTGGGTCGCGGGCCGTTGCTCCTCACTACCCCTGACATGTTTGTTCTTGTTCTGAGATTAACCGTACATTACAGGGTTATAGCAAACAGTAGAAGCTAGGAGCGCAGCCTTATGTGCCCCCACCCAAGGAATTTGTTGATAAGAACACTGAGAAAGAATATTAACCCCTTGGTTGTATGTATTCTCCTCTCAAGCCGTTAGCCGAGAAACAGAAAGTGATATTGTAAAGAAAGTGAGATTGTAAAGAAAGTGATATTGTAAAGAAGGAGAGAAAAGATGTTGAAATAGTTAACAAAGTTGAAAGAAGTGGCGAAAGTTATGTTGCTGAAGAAACAGGGAGAAAAATCCTGTGTGATAAAGAAAATTGGATAAAGGAAGTTAAGAAAGATGGCGATTGTATTATGTATGTGTATCACAGAGCTGATGATATGTTGGAACTTGAAACAAAGGAGGGGAGGGACAGCACTGCCCTCCGTCTAACAACCACTCCTTTCTCACCACCCAAGCACAACCCACTGTGACAACTCAGCCCGGCGGCCATCTTAGTGCACCCATGCTTTCACTTTCTACCCAGCCCAGTGCACTTCCTGCCGGCGGCCATCTTGGTACACCCAGTAAGCTTAAACAGCCTGTACCCAGCCCTCCCTGTTTTAAACCAAGATGGTTCATACCACACACCTGTCTTCCCCAATACGGGAGCATCACATTCCCAGGCCGGATATGTTAATGATGAAGAAGCATCTGAGTGGGAAGCCCAACAGCAGGCAGCAAAGCCACCCACTGATTTAACCCCCAATCCGGCTCCAGACTCTCAGTTCCGAGAGGATCTCAAACACATGCTGGCAACCGTAAGGAACAGTGCCTCTTGCCAGCCCCCGCCCCAACAACAGTCTCGGTTACCAGAAGTGGCACCAGTGATGTATGTCGCTTTTACTCCATCACAAGCAGCGGCCTTAGTGACAAGTCTGCCTGACCCAGAGAAGCAGCCAATTCCCTTCTACCACAGGATAGTGCAGATACAAGAAACTTACTCAGCTGTCTGGAGAGACTTGATCAGCCTATGCCAAATCAAAGCAGGATATGTCTTTTGGCCAGTCATGCAGACGGCCTTCAATGATGCCAGCCTGACAAGTGCCACTTCCTACACCTCAGGCGTGGAGTTCTGTGCACAACTCCACGACTGGGCAAAGGAGAAGTTAACAGGTCAGAAGACCACAATCCAAGATATTACCCAAGATAAAGGGGAGTCTGAAGAAGTATCATACTAAACTCATACAGGCCTTTGATGATCTGAGTTTCTCCCTCTATGAAAAGAGACACACACGTTTCCTGCGTGGGAGTGGATGGGGTGCTCCGCTCCAGTCCATTTGTAGAGCCACTCCAAGTGGGGACATTTCCTGATTTGCTTGCCAGATTTGTGGTGTCCTCTACATGTCCCTTGAATCTACTAGGAGCTGATGTGTTGTCCGGACTACAGGCCTCAATCAGGACACGCCTGAAGGGGGGATGAAGTTACATACTCCCCTATCTTTAGAAGACTCATCTGCTTTGTGTTCTCTGCCTCTCCTGATGACACTTAATGAAGCAAAAACTTCAAGTTCAATACTGCAGGAAGTACTTGACAGAATCCCTGCGTGCCTATGGTCCACAGGACCGGAAGACAACGGTCACTTAAAGGTGCCACCAGTTTCAGTCAAGCTAAAAGAGGGCGCTTCATTGCCCCGGAAACCACAATAACCCCAAGAAGAGAATCCTAAAGGAGAACCAGGTACCTGCTGTGGATGCCTTTGACTGCAAAGTACCTCACAGAGGTGGACCTTACAAACGTTTTCTTCAGTGTCCACCCTCACCCCTCCTGCTGGTACCTTTTTGCATTCATCCACGGAAAGAAACGGCAACATACCTAAATAGTTGTGCCACAAGGGGCACAGAACTTTCCAAGCCAGTTTGCAAAAGCTATGGCTATCATCCTTGACACATGACAGGAGGAACACCCGGAAGTGATTCTCTTCCAACATGTTGATGACCTTCTCCTTTGTGCAGCTGACTTACCCCCTGTTGAAGTCACCTCAGAAAGCCTGTTGTGCTATCTTGCCAACCAGGGCTGCAGAGCCTCAAAGCCCAAAATGCAGTGGTGCTCAACACCTGTCATTT